>NC_085016.1:28933622-28946122 GCF_963854185.1 Sardina pilchardus | reverse complement strand
TAGCCGCTAATTGCCTATCACAGTCAGTACAAACATAGCTGGACCCAGCAAGGCACACTGGCAGCTCACGTCCCCCAATTACCCCCGCCATGAATTAATCCTCCAATTTAGTGACTCGCACACACGCACACACACACACACACACACACACATACAGTACACATACACAGACACAGACACAAACACAAACACAGACTCTCTCACATACAGTGCACATACAAGCAAGCACCCCCAACCCCCTTCTCCCTCTCTTTCTCATACACACATGCGCACACGCACACACACACACACACACACACACACACACACACACACACACACACACTCGCGGCAAGTGTGGCAGTGAAAACTTTATTTTCAAATTCTGCTGTGCTCCACCAGAATGTGTAATCGATGGAACAAACCTCAAAGCGTCCTCTGGGAGTTCATTAAAATCCATGAGCTGGCACCGAGAGCCGCACCACTTCGCTTTCTGGATCTGCGCGTGTGTGACACACTCACACTAACATGCACGCCATCATCTCCACACAGGTGGACGTTTTTGGAAGGAACCCCATCACAGAAAACCCCCTAAATCTCCCTGTTTGTCTTCCCACTGACCAGACACTGACCAGACACTGACCAGACACTGACCCTCCATGTAGAGCACAGCAGTGCTCACTGACAGGTTTTTTTCCCTTTTTATTCCTGTTTTGCCATTTCATTTGGAATCTTAGACGAAAGTTATAATAAATCCCGGACTAATAAAATACCAAGGTCCACTGCGCTTTTAGCTACAGCCTCATAAGTGTCCAAGACTGCTGAAGTGATTAACCAGAGCTGAGTTATCAAGGTTTAGGGGTTTATGTCGAGCCCTTCATAGTCAGAACACGCCACACACTTTCAACTGGACAAGTGTATCTCCCATAGGAGCCTGTGCTGGGATGAATCTAGGCTTGGTATGACAAGATCTACAGCAGCAGTATCCGGTCAGACCCTGTTACAGTAACATATTGAGAGGAGGGAGCAGAATGAACTAACCAAATGAAGGGTTTTTGTAGTAGATTGACACTTCTTACTGCCTTGTGCTTAGTATGTACGTGAATGGGCAATAAACAGCAGAGTTCAGAAAGTCTACTTCAAGCCTCCATCTCTATTCATTGGGATAAGTCAACTGCATTACACTGAGATGAATCTAGCCTCGGCACTACAGCTCTAGTAGCCCAGTGCAAGAGCAGGTATACATCTGTCTGACACAGAGTTCCCTGCTGAAAGACAAATTACTGGGCCATGTGGATCTGAAGAGCCTCGAGAAACAAACACTACCAAGGCTGTACCCACTGACCTCTACTCTAAGAACCACTACAAACTTCTGCTGGCCTCTGTACTTTCAGAACAACAAGGATGGGAGCTGGCCTTGGTCAGTCAATCGTCTTTCTTCCCAATACTTAGAGCGCAGGACTAAAACAAGACACGTCTGTGCTTCGTAGAAGCGAATACGGCCATTGGAACATTCTCCAGCCGATTTCCTTTACGCTTTGGAAATCGACCCTGTCTCCTTCCTCACATTTACTTTCAATTAATTTGCACCAGGCTGTAAGTACGTAAGCGTATATCCATTCCAGACTCCATGTTGTGAAGGCTCGATCAGGGCCATTAGCGATTAAGCAATAGACCGCAGCAGTAGCAGCAGTACCTTCATACCTTTAACCTGGTTGAACCCTACCTGTGATTGGCTCACCTCAGCAGGTAATGAGATCGTTAACTCAAGTGCCTGGATCAATTACTGATTAATTATACATGTCTAATTAGACATGTCCATGCCAACTGACAGGAATCCAGGATACAATTGGAACCACTGTTAGTTGATTAGTGGGAATGGGAAGAGCTACAAGATAGGAGGGATAGAACTGCGGTCTAACTGAGAGAGAAGTGGTCAGTGTGGATTAATTTAAGGATTACACACACACACACACACACACACACACACACACACACACACACACACACACACACACACACACACACACACACACACACACACACACACACACACACACACACACACACACACACACACACACACACACACACACATGCACACGCACTTTTCAAGCCAAGAGCTCAGCTGAGCTATTTGAATGATAATTGGCTGCCTTAGGCCGTGAGGCATTAATCCCAGCACTTTGGGAACTCCATTAAATGGAGACGAAACTAAAGTGAGCAGCTGCTCTCCGTACTGCTCTCTGCCACTCTGATTCCTCTCCATCTCTCTCTCTCTCTCTCTCTCTCTCTCTCTCTCCATCTTTCACATTTCTCCTTTTCCTTCTTCACTTATTCCTCTCATCCTTCTCATGGGCTTCTCTCATTCACCATACTGTATCTCTCGTTCATGCGTTCCCTCACACTCTTTCACCCCCCTCTCTCCCTCTCTGACTTCACTCTCTTCCAATCTCTCTTTCCCCCCTTTTTTCTCTCAAACCCTTTCACTTTCCCACTCTCTCTCTCTCTCTCTCTCTCTCTCTCTCTCTCTCTCTCTCTCTCTCTCTCTCTCACACATGCTCTATTTTCATCCTCACACTTTCTTTCTCTCAATCTCTCTTTTCCATCTGCCCTCTGATTTTCAAACACACCGCTTCGTCTGTAACTCTCTGTCCCTCCTTCCTCCTTTCCTCTGTACTCACACCCCCACCTCCCCGCCACCTCCCCTCCACCTCCCCGCCCCGATCCATCATTTCTGCAGATTGAGTCGGCAGCAACCTGCGTAATCCCTGCAGAAATCCAATTAACATGGGGCCTGCTAGACTGAGTGGCACAGCGTGGCGTTTTAGGCAAATAAGGGGACCCAGACGAAACAAGCGAGCCGTGCGACTCCGCGGCGAACCCGTGCCGGATCTGGCCGGTTCCCCAGGGGCACACGTGGCGGGTCTCAGCTGCCATTTGAGGAGTGGCATAATGAGGGGCGAGACGGGGCTGAGAGAAGCACGAACCCAATCACACGACAGGCAGACAGCCTAACCCCCCCGCCCCCTCACAACCCCCCAACACCCACCTCCCACCCTCCACTGCTAAAAATATCCTCCAAGGCAGCAGTCTCCCCAGAAACAAGAGATGCTCAACCCCGGAGCAAGTGACCCCAACCACAGCTGGCCATGGCTGTACAGATGTGTCCTTCCAGGTCACTTCTCGGACAAAGGGGTCAACACGCTCAGTCATGACTGTTGAGAATACATGCCACTCGACTAACAACTACTTTTTAAAAATCAATTCAGCCCAACTTTGGGTGACCATAAAATCACATCAGACACACACATCCATTGACAAACAAACAAACAGGCAATTAAGCATCCGCCCCAGTGAGTACATGAGCAGCAGTATCCAGCCACAAGAGAAGACAGCTGGAATAGCACCAGGTGCTGCACACTATGGACCTGGACCTCCGCCAGAGGCATCTACTCTACTGAGTGCTCAGTGTTGAGTATGCTCAGTGTGGGGTATTCATAGTGTTGAGTACACTGCTCAGAGTTGAGTACGCTCAGTGTGGGGTATTCACTGTGTTGAGTACACTGCTCAGTGTTGAGTAGTCATACTAGTGAGTGCTCTAGTGAGATGACCCTGGTACAGATCTACTACTTTGAGAGCTCAGTGTTGTGTGTCGAGTATTGCTAGAAGTTCAGTAAGCTGATCAGTGTTGAGTATGGTCAACATTGAGTAGCTCAGTGTTGGGTATGGTCAGTGTTGAGTATGGTCAGCGGTGATTGTGGTCAGTTTTGAGTACGGTCAGTGTTGAGTATAGCTCAGTATTGAGTATGGTCAGTGTTGAGTATGGTCAGTGTTGAATATGGTCAGCATTGAGTATAGCTCAGTATATTGAGTATGGTCAGTGTTGAGTATGGTCAATGTTGATTATGGTCAGTGTTGAGTATGGTCAATGCTGATTATGGTCAGTGTTGAGTATGGTCAGTGTTGAATATGGTCAGCATTGAGTATAGCTCAGTATATTGAGTATGGTCAGTGTTGAGTATGGTCAATGCTGATTATGCTCAGTGTTGAGTATGGTCAGTGTTGAGTGTTGCCAGTGGTGATGAAGAGCTCAGTACTGACCAGACGTCCTCTGCGTCCTCGTCACACTCGGCGCCGAACTGGCAGATGTCGCAGGTGGACGTCTCCCTCTGGCTGGTCTCTGCTGAGCCCTCACCACCTGCTAGGGAAAACACAGGAGAGGGACGTCACACACACACACACACACACACACACACACACACACACACACATATACCATACACCCCATGCACACAAAAGAACAGATACAGACAAACAGAAGAGAACACATGGGCACATACTGTACACACACAAACACACTCTCTCTCTCTCTCTCTCTCTCCCTCTTTCTCTATCTCACACTCACACACAAAAACATTTCACACACCTAAACATGAAATACACATTGACATAGTCAAAGACCGCAAACACAGACATGGTTAGGAAATTAAATAAATATATACAACAAGGAGACCCATACGTATGTAGAAACATAATAAGATATATAAATAAACATATTGATAAACTAACACATGCCCACACCAACACAGCAGACACATCACATCAAACGCCCACAAAATCACACATGAACGAAAATAGCCAGACGCCACAAAACAATTAGCGCCACGCATTTCAGAGCTAACACTCTAAACTTTCCCTCTTAAGTTCTCATGGCTCTCTGTCTGATCTCCAGTAGACAGAGGATAACGAGAGAACAGGAAGAAAGCCTGACATGAGGCTAATGAATGCAGAAATGTGTGTGTGTGTGTGTGTGTGTGTGTGTGTGTGTGTGTGTGTGTGTGTGTGTGTGTGTGTGTGTGTGTGTGTGTGTGTGTGTGTGTGTGTGTGTGTGTGTGGCCGGGGAGTGGTCCAGATGCGAACCTCATTATAGCTTGCCTCGTTAGCAGCACCGTCTTCTTGCATCTCAATCAGATAGAGACTACATCTCAAACACACAGATAAACACACACACACACACACACACACACACACAGACACACTCACTCACTCATCTCTCTCCTCTCCTATCTGTGTTCAGGCTCATCCCTCTGCACTGATAAAAGGCATTCAGAGTCAACACCAAAACCCAATTACAGGCCACAGGGCCTAGACTAATGGCCTTTTGAAACTTTCCCCCCAAAACTACTTAAGAGCACTGCCTTATTGATTTCTCCTCATTCTGCTGAGGCAACCTCTCCAGCTAGCACGGCAGCCCAGCCAGCAACACTGACAAACGCAGGGCAGAGAGGGAGAGAGAGAGAGAGAGGGAGAGAGAGAAAGAGAAAGAGAAAGAGAGAGATGGGTGGAAGGTAAGAGAGAAGAAGAGAGGAAAGGAGACTGAGGGAGGGAATTCAAGTAAAAGAGACAGAGAGAGGGATAGAGGGAGATTGAGGGAGAACTGAAGAGAAGGATGGGGGAGTTGAAAGGCCATAGTGACTTAGTAGGAGTCAATGGTGATGAGGGGAAATCCCTGCGATGGCAATCTCTTACACAACACGATTATGAACAATATCCTTGATTCCCTGAAGGAGAACGCAAGATTTTAACCAGTGGAACGTTATCCTTGCATGATGTCATTGACTAATCTGCAATCACCCGTCTTAGAGAATGTTTTCTGACCAAATGGTCAGGTTCAAGGAGTTGCAAGTTGGAAACAACACAAACTGTGTCAATACCCTATCTGGGCATTGAGATTGTGTTAAAATCACCATAAGTTGTGTTGTGTGTGTGTAGCCTTATGTTCTCTTTCAGTCGAGTTCACTCAACATTAGCCAGTGGGAACGCGTAAAACACAGCTCTCACTCCAACAGCAGTCCTACAGTATATTCTCACAGAACACATCTGCAGGGTGCTGCTACTGCACACACATGGAGTTCACAATACTGCACACGCACAGATCTGATGAGTGTGATGTGGCGTAGGAGCACAGCGCTTCACAGGCACCCGAGCACTCATGGGGTGAGATCAGGAGAGCCAACCAAGACACAAGGGGCAGTGGAACAGACACAAGGGGCAGTGGAACAGACACAAGGGGCAGTGGAACTCTTCTGTCACCGACTGTCCGGTTGTCACGTCCTGGTCATAAAGGTGACCATATGGCAACGGTGGCATACATTACGTCAACGTCCAGGACGGTCTGCACTCTACGCAGCTCTGCCACCTGGTGAAGAGACTGTTATTATGGGCACACCCCCTGGAGAGCAGGCAGGCAAATGTACTGCAGGGAGTGCCAGCATGTGTGCTGCATGTGTGCCCAGGCAGCACGTGCCCATCGGAGATGGGCATGAATAAAAAGGAGTAGCTGGCGAGGCTGGTGAAGGGAACTTGTACTCTGTGAGCTGCAGCTCAAGGTGGGTTTGAGTCTTCCTTCCTTCCTTCCTTCCTTCCTTCCTTCCTTCCTTCCTTCCTTGTGGTTTGAGAGCTGGAGGGTCGCTGATGGATGGAAAGAGGACTAGTTCGTTGTGGTTCACTGTGACTAAATTCCCTAAGACAGGTGATTGGAGGTTGGTGGTTCTATGACATGACTTTCCATGCGTGTCCTCGACTGAAAGTGAACATGGCAGTGTAATCTAAAACACGCACGCAAGCACGCACGCACACACACACGCACGCACAGACCACCAGTTTTGCATCTTTGTACTATATCAAAAGCAACCTTAACTTTCATTGGCAATTTTAACGTCTTACGTTCACTTTCATGCCATCCGCTTAAACTTTCCTGCTTGCTGGATTTGATCAATCTTCCATAGCCTACGTGCACAAGTAGGCATAGTTTGAGTAGAACTACTGCTCTTCATTATCTTGCTGCTTGTTGACATTATGCATTGTATTATTTCATGATCGCTAAATGTTTGATTCCTTTTAATGTTGTCATAAGTTAACTTCATTCAACTGCACTTCTGATTGAAGTGTCGTTCAGTTGTTAACCTTCGGTAATTGCGTTAGGGGGCGGAGAAAGGCGCAGATTACCCAATGAATTTCAGGATTGTTAAATAGGACGTATGCTGGAAGTATCACAGCATGCACTTTCTGCGGGTTGGCCAAGGCACAGTTAATGTTACGTCCGCAAATCTACATATATGTGGCCCTCTGTGTCCAATCATATGTACTGCAGGACAGCACAGGAAGTGTACGGTACGCTGTAGCAGTGGGTTGGTATCATATGGATCTGAGAAATTCAACTTCCTCTTGCTGTTATGAGCAATTAGGCAATGGTAGTGCAATGCAGTGGAACACACACACACACACACACACACACACACACACACACACACACGTACACTACCTGACCATCTCTGCTCTGGAGGAATTGCTGCTGTATTACAATCTTAACTATTTCTTTCTTTCCTTCATTAGCAGCTCTCTAACTGATAATATCATGTTTTCTCTTCTTCCTGTTTTTCTTTCTCTCTCCATGTGAAGCGTAATCTCACTTCCTCTTCCTCTCCATCTCTCTATCTCCCACTCAGCCTTCACAGTTTCCTCTCCTCCTCACCTTTCTCTTATCACCTCCCTCCGTTTCCTGCCACCCTCGGCATTTATCTCTCCTTCCTCTTTCCCCCTGTCCACCCCTCTCCTCCCTCAGCTCTATCTTTTTTGACTTAATTTGTTTCACTCATTCCCTCACCCTCTCTCTTTCTCTCTGTCTTCCATTTTTCTCTCCTCTTTAGTAGAAATGAAAGTATTGAGATATTGAATACATATGCTCATTCACCATACAGACATCTGTGTCTATATATCCCTCCAGTTATGTCGAGTTGGTTTATTAATTCAAACAAAGTTATTTCAATTATGCATGTCCTTTTCCCCAGTATACTAATAGGCATTAGATTGGTGTAACTCTGCTGCAACTTGGCTGTCATTCTGTCTACTTGTTCTTGTCATGTCATGTCACTGGTTGTTTGATTCTGACGAGCAGCCTCCAGTGTGATTAAACTGTTTTATAAATAAACGTTATTTACTTCATCATCCCTCCCTCCCCCCTTCTCCCTCTCTCTTTTCTTCTCTCTCGGGGGGTGACGTGATTTCGTCTGAACGGCAACACCTACACAGTTTGGTGATTTTTTTCCACTTCCTGATCAAACGCCTTGCTTCTGCGTGTCTGACTTCACAGAGCCGTGCCAATAATGTAACCTTTCATCGTGTGCCTGTGTCATTTCAATAGCACACACGGAGGACCCCCCGCTGTGGAGCCGCTGACGGGGGAGCGACGTGACAAATCAGACGTTAAATCACTCATCAGCCCACCGACAGCACCCCTGAGGAGAGGTGTGAGGAGAGCGACACGTTACAGCAAAAGTGTATGAAGTATTCATTTGTGTGTGTGTGTGTGTGTGTGTGTGTGTGTGTGTGTGTGTGTGTGTGTGTGTGTGTGTGTGTGTGTGTGTGTGTGTGTGTGTGTGTGTGTGTGCGTGTGCAGCAATTCTGATACAAAAACATGCTTAAAAGACAATATTTCTGAGTCTGTGTGTTTGTTTTTGTGTCTCCTTTGTGTGTTATGTGTGCTGACAAATGGAGATATTTATTTCAAAATTAGCTGTTAATCTCAGGGTCTGTGTGTGTGTGTGTGTGTGTGTGTGTGTGTGTGTGTGTGTGTGTGTGTTCTGCATTTTAGTCTATAACTCCTCAGGGTGGGATGACAGTGAAGCGAGCAGCATTCATGTTCTGAGACCAGACAAAAGAAACGGGTGAGACAGCAACTCATCGACTTACCATCATCCCCCGAGCCAGAGCCAGCATCTGCAGAGAGAGAGAAAGAGAGAGAGACCATTACATTGCTGCCGAAGGAGTGAGGAAAGAAAGAGGGAGTGAGACAGAGAGAAAGAACGACATGAAGAGAGTAAACCTGTAGAAAGCAGAAAGAAGGGTGGAGACAAAGGGCTCACAAGAGAGAAAGAGAGAGATAGTGAGAGAGGGAGTAGATCTGTAGTCAAAGGAGAGGAAAGAGAAACATACACATCCAGAGAATGAGGTTGAGAAAAAGAGAGAAAGAGAGAGAAAGATAAAGAAAAAGATGAAGAAAGGTGAGTACAGTGTGATGAACTCCAGAGAGAAACTGTAAAAGAGTCGCTGGCTGGTATCATACAGTGAACTGGTGCTAGAGAGTAGCAGACAGAGGTAGAGACAAACAGTGGGATGGAGAACGAGAGCGAGAGAGAGGGAGCGATGGTGAAAGAGATAAAGAGCGTCAGGGAGAGTCTGCTTAACGAGCAGCCACAAACAATAGGAGCTGTCCTCAATTAGAGGCGGCGAGAGTGAGAGATGAGCAGGGCTACACGCTAGCGTCCCCCACGCCTGTTTATGGCGCGCCTGCTCCATGTAGGTCACTCCTAATGTCCTCAGCCCACACCACACACACCACACACACACACACACACACACACACACACGGATGGAGGGAACGAGGAGCTGAATGAGAACACCACCCAAGTCTAACAAGGGCACAGCACTGATACAAACACGCTCTGAGCATACCTCCCATTTTTGAGGCATGCCATTGCAGCTGGATGATTTAGGAGCCCAGGGTCAGACAGAGACACACACACACACACACACACACACACAAGCACACATACACAACACACCAACATAATGTAGTTTATGGTACTGCTCTGAATTGAATATGGGTGCCTATTTAAAATGATTGTAAAAACAAAGATTGTAGGGTGAGTTCATTACAGAAGACATGACTGAAAACTCATGGAAATATCCAAGAACAACAATAATTAAAAAAGGATTAAACAAAGATAGTCAAAAACTGCAGCCTGAGTTTGCAATCAATAGATTGTGCTTTTTTGGTGATTTTGATTTTGCTGGTAAAGCTGGTTGTTGTTGCTGATTGTGGTGTGTAGTGTAGTCACTGTGGTGAGGTCATACACCTCTCCTGTGTATCTCTGAAATGAGCAACATTCACAAGTAATGGCAACAAACCACCACAACACAAGAGACCTCACTGTTTCCTGTAGCTTACTGATGGTCCACTATTTTGTCTGTGTCACAACAAAAGTTACCAGTGGGTGACATTCATGTTAAGACAATGTCATGGAGGACAACGACGGTTCATTTAAAGAGGAAAGGTTCAAAAGAACTGTAAGGGCCTCCGCTTGTCTTAAAGAACGCACAGTGGCCCAAGGGAGCCCTTTGATTGGTCAGCGGTCAGCAGTGGAGAGAGGTGCAATAAAACGTTAAATATGGACACCGTAAGGAGACAGAGAGCGCTGGGTCACTTTACAGTTCCTCTGGGAGAGAGGGGGAGAAGGAAAAAGAGCGAGAGAGGAATAGAGGGAAATGAGGGATAGACAGAGAAGGGCAAGAGGAGAGTGAGAGGGGGGGGGAGAGAATGAGGAATGGATGAACGTAAGAGAGAGATGGAGAGAAAGAGAGATGAAGAGGATATTATATTAAAGGTAATTGTGTGAAAGAGACAGGAGAGAATACCTGGCCTCAGCCCAAGTTATTAAGCCCACCACCCCCCTCCTCTGTGCTAGATTGGTATCTTCCCTCTTATAAATGGCAACTTTCAGGAAGTTTTATTTTCCACAAAAGCATTAGTTACCCTCCCCTCCTATTCGTCTCACTGTCTCTCCCCCTCTCTCTCTCTCTCCTTATCCTCGAAACAGACAGAGTATTGCTCAAGGGCACAGCCATTACCTCCCAATTGGTATTTCAGGCCCTCTCTCTCTCTCTCTCTCTCTCTCCCTCCCATGCTCCCTCTCTCTCTTTCTCTCTCTCTCTCACTCACTCTCTCTCCCTCGCTCCCTCTCTCTCCCTAGCCGCCCCTAAGGCTCAATGGCTGCTTTGGGGAAATTTGACATTCATCAATTTGTTATGATGGAGGGAGAGACGTGGCAGCGCGGTGCCCTCGTTTTCAGAGCCCTCCGATCAATCTCCGACCCAATTACCCCTCAGCAAGGACCAAATATACATCTTCATTTGGCAAACCATACATAATGTTAATCGCTTATATTTAATCGCTTTGAGCCATGCCTTGCTCTCTGTCTGTAGCTCTCTCTCTCTATTTCTCTGTCTTTTGCTACAGTACCTCTCTTTCTCTCTTTCTTTCCCCTCTCCTACTCTCTCTTACGCTCGCTCTTTCTCATTCTCTCTCAGAAACAGAAAGTAATTAGGGGGCCTTTGAAATGTAAAGGCTTCATTCATACCATGAATGTTTACAGCAGACATCATCAGTCTTTAAAAATGTCATCTAGTTTGTTATCGTTTGAGATTGACCCAAACTGTAATAATGTTTGCATAATATCAGGACCTTTTGATTCATTTCCATTATCGGACTTTTTCTATAATGGCTCAACTTCATTTCCATCCATTCAAATACACACCCCCACCCCACACACACACACACACACACACACACACACACACACACACACACACACACACACACACACACAGAGCGAGATATCCTACACACGCACACACACACACACACACACAGAGCGAGATATCCTACACACGCACACACACACACACACACACACACACAGAGCGATATATCCTACACACGCACACACACACACACACACACAGAGCGAGATATCCTACACATGCACACCAACACACACACACACACACACACACACACACACACACACACACTCTCTCCCTTTCTCTCTCTCTCTGACTATTTCATTTTCCGCACTCCAGGGGTGTACACTAGCTGGACGTTGCAAAAGGTGAGTTGGCTTTGGGGCAGACCTGTGCAAAATTTTGAATTTTAGAATTTGAATTTGAATTGAGGGATGGGTTGCCTTTGCCCAACAGTGGACAGAGGAAGTCCGACTACACTGAGGTCAGTTGGGCCGTTGGCCGAGTTGGTGAGGTTAGGTCCGTCTCTGTTAATACAGCTGATTCTAGATCATCTGTCCATTGGCCCCTGCGTCCCGCGCTGCTCTGTGCTGTCTTGTGCCTCATCAGCGCTGTGATCTCTACTGCTGAGTTGAGGCCTGGTGCTGTAGCAGCGCTCAGCTCTCACTCAGCTCTGGCTCTGTGCTCTCTGCTGCTGCAGTGCTGCTGCTGCTGCTGCCATCAGACACGCTCAATCAAAGCCAGACTGTAATTGCATTTGAAGCCAGACAAATGCCATGGAATGGCCAGGTGGAGCGTATGGGACCCCCCACGGGGAGCTGCTCCGGCCGGTCATTCATCTGCTGCCCGCTGGGATTCGGCAAATCTCCATCTTCCTGAGTCTACACTCAGTATTGTGCGTCCACTCCAACAGAGCACGCCTCACCCACCAAGTCCAACCCAGATGTGGGCCAGATGTGAACCACATCCAGCCTGTAATGTGTGTGTGTGTATGTTATTCACTTGACACAATTAGCCATATTATTTGTCTGTGCCCCTGTGTGCCTGTCTGCTATGCATCAAATCTGATAGAGCAACCCCCCCCCCCCCCCCCCCCACCCCCGCCCCAGTCTGGCCACCCGTCTGTCCCCTGGGGGGTGGTGGTGCCAGGGCCCTGC
>NC_085016.1:28923622-28926122 GCF_963854185.1 Sardina pilchardus | reverse complement strand
CTGCCTTGAGGAGTATGGATGGGAAGTCATTTGTCAAAACACAAGTTATTGTTTTTGGCCCCTCTAAATCCACAGTTTCCCCCATGTCAAACCTGGGAGATCTTACTCCATGTGTTAAACCCTGCATTAAAAGCCTGGGTGTCATCTTTGAGTTTTGCTTTTATCAAGCAAATTGCTGCGGTGGTCAAGAACAGCTTTTACCTGCTCAGAGTCATTGCTAAATTAAAACCATCTCTGTCATGTGATGACCTGGAGAAAGTGATTCACACTTTTATGATATCACGGTGCTTCATCACTGCAACTCCCTTTACCTGGGACTCCCTCAAGCACGGATCTCTTACCTTCACCTCACATCTGGTCCAGAATGCAGCAGCAAGACTGCTGACTGGATCCAAAAAGTGGGAGCAGATTATCCCCATCCTAGCCTCTCTCCACTGGTTGCCCATCCAGCACAGAATTCATTTCAAGATTTTAGCGATGATTTGTAAAGTCCTAAATGGCCTGGCTCCATCCTACATCGCATATCTCATTTTCACCACCACTCAACTCCCAGGATCTCCCTTAGATCCTGCAGCCTGGGTCTTCTGCATGTTCCACCTGACTCAGGCAAATAGGCCATAGAGCTTTTACTGTAGCTGTGCCACACCTCTGGAATCAGCTGCCACCTTCCATAAGAGATGCTCCCTCCATCACTAGTTTTAAATCTAGGCTCAAAATACACCTCTTGTCCCTGGCTTTCCCTGCCCTTTAATGATTGTTATCTGATTGATATCTGTATTCATGTATTGTTTTTTTAATTGCAATATGTACAGCACTGGTCAGTGTAAACTGTATTCTAAATGTGCCTTATACATATATTGTACTTTTTACTTACCTCTCTCTCTCTCTCTCTCTCTCTCTCTCTCTCTCTCTCTCTCTCCCCCCCTAATTGTCTCTCTGTGTCATGTGTGGAGGCTATGATCCCTCCTTCTCTGCACCAGACCCTGTGGTCAGCCCACAGCCCAACCAGGGGTCTGTCTCATCACCCACTGACCTGCCAGCATGTCAGAACCACTCCAGGAGGGTCAGCTTATTCTAAAAACAACCAAGGCATTGATCCTGAGCCTCCATGACAAATAGGACATTTATATTGCAAAAGCAGTCAAACAAAGCATGGGGTATATAAGAGATTGTGTGTGTATGTGTAGACTTACACACAATGAGCATATATCACAACATTATACTATAATACACGGATATAAAAATACAGTATACTCTCTCTGTCAGTAGAACAACAGAGAATATAAACATATTTATATAGCCTAAATGTACTGTATATTTGTCTATATAAATATTAACCATATTTACCTGATACCAGACTAGGCTACTCTAAGGTTATGACACTGTAGAATGTATTTTGCTTCCAAAGTAGCTGAAGGTCCCTCTGTTGAGAGGACAGACTATGCTCTTTTTTGCCAAGGGCTTCAAAGTTTGGGTGAACATTTTAAAAGTGAAGAAATAGGTTTCACTTATGTCTTTATATTGGTGACAGTGAAAGCAGAAGTGTTGCACTCTGTGGTCTTGCAGTGACCACATCTTCGCTGCTCTTTTGGCAGCCAGGTTTTTCTGTGTCTACCTGTTTTCACTGAAAGGTGGTGGTCACTGAGCAAGTACTTGGTCAATATGTGCCTCTGCTGACAGAGAATAGATACTCTGCCAATTTATTTTCCCAACCTAGGGTCAGACTGACAATCACTCTGCTTTGACTGGTAGTTTGGTTTCTCAAATGTTACAAATCGTCTTCTTTTGCTTGATGATTTTTTGACACAAATTGCTGGTTGTGCTCTCTCTGTCTTTCTGTTGCTAGTTCTTTGTGTCTGTCATGTATAGTGTCTCTCCTCACTGGTTCACATCCAAGCAGAGCTCCATCTCACCCCCTGCCCTGCCAGTCTGCCAGCGTGTCCGTGACCCTCCTGCATGTGGACGGCTGCATGGCTGGGTGGAGAGGGCTGGGCCTGTCCAGTAGACAGCTTACAGAAATAAACAGGCCGTTGATCCAGAAGCTCTGCATCCCCCTCTCACTGTCTCTCTATCCATCTTTCTCTCTCTTTCTTTCTCTCTCACCCCACACTCTATCAACACCTCCCTTCCTCTTCCTCCCTCCCTCTCTTTCTCTACCTCCCTCTCTCTTTCTCTCTCTCTCTCTCTCTCTCTCTCTCTCTCTCTCTCTCTCATGTCATGTAGGGTGTCTTGTCCTCCAGTAGGAAGCACTGTCTGCTACTGGGTTGGACTGACTGACTGACTGAGCCCTTACCCTGTCCAGTGGCCAGCCAGCTTATAAAAATAACCAGGGCATCGATCCAGGAACCTGAGATCAATGCATGTCCATTTATACCAGCCAAGAGGGCACGCCAGGCAGGGTCTGTGACAGGCAGCCAGCTCCCAATTACCACAACGAGAGGAAGAGAAGGAGAGGGGGAGGGGGTGGTTGGGGAGGGGGAAGAAAGATAGAAGGAGAGGA
>NC_085016.1:28913622-28918622 GCF_963854185.1 Sardina pilchardus | reverse complement strand
AGGAGAAGATGAGAGGGGGAGCAGAGCATGAGAGTAGGGGGAGAGGGAGGAGAGGAGAAGAGGGGGAGGGAGAAGAGGAGTGTAGTGGCCAGCATGCAAAAGAGAGAGACGCAGAAAGCCCAAAGCATTTTGTGAACTGTAATAGTGAAAAGACTATTCTGACTATTCTAATACTCAAAATCATGCAAATTCTATACAGTATTCAAAGGTCAGTACATTTATCTCTCATAAAATGACAATGACTGTAATTATTGATGATCACAATAATCAGTCAAATCCTTCATTGCCATCAGCTTTCTTCCGCACCTTCATCTCAACCTGTTTATTTCTTCTTTACTGAAGTTGTTGTGTATGGTGTTGTGCTGAAGCTGTCGTCTACTTGAATTTCAATGTGAGAGAAGGAGGGTGAGAGAGAGAGAGATGATGAAAGTGAAAGCAAGTAAAGGCAGCAAGCAAAAAGGAAGAATGGTAGAATAAAGAACTGAAAAGACTAAGAGAAGAGATGAAAAGAGAGGATCCTTGAAGATACTTGATAAAGAGGGGAGCTAAAAGGAAAGAAAGATAAAAAGAACAATAAAAGAGGAGAGTTCAGGGAGGAGGAAGCATGGGGTAGTGGAAGAGGGTGTGGACAGAACAAGATCAGAGCTAAGAGGAGAGAGAGAGAGAGAGAGAGGAGAGAGAGGGAGAGGAGAAGGATGAACAGTGATAGAGAGAGAGAGAGACAGAACATGAGGAGAGCTGAAAGAAAAGCCTGACAGAGCAAGAGAAGAGAAGAGATTTGAGAGAGGGATGAACAGTGATAGAGGGAGAGATAGACAGAACAAGAGAGCTAAAAGGAAGGACTAAGGGAGCGAGAGGAGAGGAGAAGCGAGGGGAGAGGAGGAGGCTGAGGGTAAAGTGATGTGGTGGTGGAGGCCGGTGTGGAGCAGGGGCTGCTGGATCAATACTATTCTCTGAGGCTCAGTGAGCTGCTCCGAGGCTGAAAGATCCCCATTCATCCCCCACGGCTTCACCAAATGTCAGCTGGGCACTTCCTGCTACACTGCGTGAGGTGGTGGTGCTGGTGGTGGAGGTGATTGCGGGGGCACATCGCGGCCAAAGTGGGCACTCAGAGGGCTTACAATGGAGAGACATTTTAAGACTGCAACGTCCAGGATGTGGGCACTGCAAGGCACTGGACTGGCGTGGTGAAATTCCCCTTTGAGCTGGCAGGCAATACCTAAACACCAGGAGCTCTAGCAGAGCGTGCTACTGGGGGACGAGTGAACTGCACCGTCACCCGCTAGGCTTTTGGGAGGTCATGCACGGAATAATAACTATGAGCTCTTCTGCGTGGGCATTTTATCAGAGGAGTCAATGATCAGTTACAAATAAAGTGAACATGTTGGTGAGCACATAATACACACATACAGTACACACAAAAGAGAGAGCGAGAGAGAGAGAGAGAGAGAAAGAGAGAGAGAGTAACAGAGCAGAAGAAAGACAAACCCACTCACTCACTTACTCTATCTGTCTCTCCCATGCAGTAGCACAGAGAAAAGGGAGAGAGACAGAGGGAGAGGGAGAAAGAGAGAGAGGAAGAGAGAGAGAGTGACCAAGCCAGCCACATTCCCTTGAGCCCTCTCATCCTAATGCTAAAGCTGATGCTCCTCAATTGTATTAAGCGCTGAGACAGGGACCAGAGTCAGAGTGCCTCCCTTAAGAGCACAATAGGGCTTTGTGTACGCACACATACATGCACACACGTGTGCCCCCCCTCCCCCACCCACCCACACACACACACATACACACACCCACCCACACACACACACACACACACACACACACACACACACACACGTAAATGGTTAGAATCTAGATATGGCCCTAGTCAGAATTTTCTATAATTACATAGATCTTGTGAATCAGAGAGTTTTTACTCCTGTCTGTCCTATATTGTGACTGGTACACTGATACTGAGGGTTTCTGGTAGCCTCTCTTGGTCTTTGTCTCCTTTCCCACTTTCTTGCTTATAGTTTTTTTTTTAATTGTTTACAACTAAAATAGAAATTCCACACAATTTGTGAAATTCTACTCCAAGGAGCAAGACACCTCCACAGATTATGGTAAGACATACTGTAAGTATTGAAATAACAACACAGTGTTGTGCAGTGCTTGGTAAGTTTATAGTAGGCCTATTTGTCTTCTCCCTATATTTCAAACTAATCATGAATAATGGGTTTGTCACTATTTTTGTCATCTAAATGATCCCTTACATAACAATGTCTGGCCAAAAATCTAGCACATGCTATTTCCTAAAATTAGGTTTTTTGAGGACTGTGTGAAATATATCTAAATGGAAAGAGGTAGGCTGTGTGTTCATGGTCCCACAGTAATATAAGATATTAATGTTTATATCCGTAAGATGACTTTCTATTATTATATGGCTCTTCACAATGCCAGTAGAACGCTTCAATGACTTGAATGGGATTTCCCACCGTTCTACAGTAAATAAATGAATGTAAGTACCACTGCAAACATAAAAGTACTGCTGTCAGTGGCGGTTTTGTGCTTCTGATTTACGTCTTTCATATCACTCTGAAAGTAGTCCGGTCACTTCTTGCAATGGAACTCATTCAAAAGTGAAGCAGATGGTTGATCAGCTGGATTTTAAAGAATGTTTGATTCAAGTTCAGTGTGTGTTGCGCACTATTTGTTTCTCAGTAAAAAAACCCATGAAGAATTGGCTTTCGTTTTGGCAAGTAGCCGAATAATAAGCAGGATAATGTATAGAACACCAGTCATTGTAGGGAAAATAAGTCCCTTCAGGGCGAAGCAAGACCCCTCCACTGGCTTTTTCCCAATAGCAACCTGTGTTCTATATGTTACCCTTTACGTATAGATTACCCTGTACTATCTGCATTCAGTTAAACTATGTTTGTATTGTTCACTTATGCATTGCTTGGGTTATTTTTTTAAATGTATTATATGATAAAATGTCTACATGTTTTCCATCTAGCTACATGTAAGAACTAGCCTGACAGTAGCATTCAGTAGCTTACTAGCACTAACAGCATTATAGTTGCTTTCCATGTTGTGTGGTCTGTGCAGACTGCCTCAGGAGTTGACGAGAGTCACCATGTTTGTTTTTGATTTGTGCAGAAAATAAAACCACATTGCAGTATTGCACTGCCTTTAGGTCGCCTTAGTTATAGCAACGCCTTCTCGGTTATACAAACACACACACACACACACACACACACACACACACACACACACACACACACACAAACATACACAGCAGCAACAGCAGCATACAGATACCCTGGAGGCAAGGAGAGCTCATCTTCAGCAAAGCCCATCAGACAGTAATGACGTTAAGCTGATAGCATCTGACCAGGACCCCCCTGTGGGCCAGATCCGCACCCATTCCGCACCAGTACTGAGCCAGAGCTGTCCTGCAGACTCACTGCTATCTACCTGTGTCCTTCCCCCTGCGGCCTCATGGCTACCACTCCAAAACCCCACTCAGACTAAGCTTGCCCCAATCACAGACAATAGATGTACAGAGAGATATCACAGCATGCAGCTGTCTGAAGTCAACCATTCCTCTTTGAGGAGAGAGAGAAAATAGAAAAAGAGAGATTTTTCCCTTGATTGTTTAATTTGATCCTAATACCAATATCAATGCAAAGTTGAATTATTAACATGTTCTACCTGTAGCTTTGGCAACAATGACTTTATTCGTTCATGCCAATATAGCGCCATTTGATTTCATTTGATTTGTTGTATGGGAGAGGGAGAGGGAGGGAGAGAGAGAGAGAGAGAGAGGGGGGGGGGGGGGGGCGAAGCGGTGGATCTGCTTTCTGGAAAAGGGTGAGATTAGATTCAGGTTGGCTTTAGGGTGGGTGTCTGGAGAGAAGTGGTCGTTTGTTGAGTTGTCTGGTGGCTTGTTTGTTTGTCTGTTCTTACTTTGAAGTCGCAGATGCACGTGACCGTGTCACCAATTCTCAGGCATTCCCCGTCGTATTTGCACGTGTTGGTGTCACAAAGGAAGAGGTCTGTGTCCTGCTCGTCAAAACCTGAAAGGGGGAAAAACGTGTTAAAGACCAGAACAACAAGATCTACTTCAACAATTAGCTTTTAAAAGTCAGTGCACCACAAGGCAATCCCATTTGAGTTTGCTGTGGACCAAAGGTAATGTTTCCCTTTTTATATGGCACGTTGGATAAAAGCGTAAACTAGATGTCAATGTAAACGTTTAGCATAATCGCATTTTTCAGAAGTTGATGTTCTGTTCATGAAAACCTGAGAAGAGAAAACTAGACTGGCACCAGTCCCACTCATTTCCACTCTGTACCAGTAAGCACATTCAGCGTACACTACAGCACAACAAGGCAATCCCACTACCTGTACGGTCTTCTGCAGATTTATTGTTTAATATAATCACACTTTGAAGACTGTTATGGCCAGAAACGTGAGAGATTTCACATAATAGAATAGGGAAAAAAAGAATATACATAATACTTCTGTAACTACTAGAACACCAGGGGGCTAGTAACACCAAGAATGGCGTGTGGCCCAGGAGGGGTTTATATTGATGGAAATGTATATCCATGTAAGTTGCTTTAAATGAAACAAATAAACAAAAAAACAAAAAACAGAATAAATGTAAGCATTCCATCTGCTGCCAACCTAGTACAGCTACTCAGTCACATCACTGTTAAACTTTAACTTTATTGCAGAGATGTTGTTGTTTTTCTAAACTAAATAATGTGTCGAAATCTTAGTTATTTGAGTAACGTTTGTGAGTGAGAAAACAAGGCTATAAAGTCCTCAAATGAGAACACACAGTGGTTCATTAGAGGTCTGATGAAGGCCACTCCCAAGCTGTGAGGAAGTACGTGTTGATGTATACAGCACATTCTGTTCATGCACAAAGTGCCACAGAGCGCAGTGGGTCATGCTCTGTCTGGCCTCCGTTTAGGCTCCCTTTTTGGTGCATTTGATTTGATTAGGCA
>NC_085016.1:28888622-28908622 GCF_963854185.1 Sardina pilchardus | reverse complement strand
ACACATATACACAGGCAACACCGTAATGGCCTCTGGTGAGCCAGTACAAACAAACCTCACTTGTGCACTAGCTTGAGCTGTATAGAAACACAATAGTTTTTAAGCTTGGTATGAAATAGGAGAAAAGCCCTTGAGATTCAGGTGGGTAGGTGTTTGTGTGAAGCAACATGGCATCTCAATGAGGGGAAAAACAACATGTGTGATTATACATTCCAGGACATGATGCATCAGGAAAACTAGCAGCTACCACAGCCAAGCGCACAACTCCACAGACCACAGAGAGCCAGTGGAGACTGCACAGTGTGCATACTAACCAGGTGTCTCCTTTCACACCTGCTCTTGCACAACACTGACACATTAAAGAACTCACACACACCTAACACTGTGACACTTCCTGGAACTCCCCACCAATATGCACGCTATCATTCCATAACCAACTGCTCAATCTAACACAATTACTGCATAAAACTTCCAATCTGTATCCCTGCTTTAGTTACTTCTGTTTACTGTGGAATTGAGTACATTTCTAATGCCCTAGTAATAAGAAGGTGGTTTAAGTTCAATTCGATTGGATTCGTACACTGCTGTATGAATGTTTCTCAGGGCACTTTACAGTGCTGAGCTGAGCTTGAACTGGCACTTGAACCCCTTCTCCTTTAATTGATAAGGGACTAATGACCTCAGTCTCTGCTTGGCAAGTACAGACTTGGAATGGAGAGCTTTTGATCCATATCGGGGGAGGACTGGACTCCTATAATCTGCTGCCAATGCTGTTTATTATCACACACGTGACAGTATTACAGTATTACAGTGGGGGCGCTGTAGAGCAGCAGCTGGGTCAGCCCCCAGCAGAACATATGGGCCCCATGCCCACGGGAACCCGCCGCAACGTCCGGCTTGAGGTCATCTCCTAAACCCACTCTCTCTCTCTCTCTCTCTCTCTCTCTCTCTCTCTCTCTCTCTCTCTCTCTCTCTTTGTCTCTCTCTCTCTCTCTCTCTCTCGCTTCCTTTCTGCCCTCTGTCTTGTCAATGAGGCCACAAAAAGCCCAAAAACAAAGCAAAAAGAAAGGCTATAGTGCAACCGAACACGATGCTTCAGCTTTACATTGGACACATGATTTCACATCATTCCCTGTTGTGGAGGCGTGGTGTAATGTACGCTTGCCAGCCGGCATGCTGTTGCTTTAGTTAAGGAGCGTTTGGTCATAAAGGGCTATACTGGATTTGAGAGTTTGGTGTTTGCCACCGCAAAGGGCACGTGCCAGGCGAGAGGCGGGCACTGAGGCAGGCTGGCGCGGTGGTGGCACAGCAGCACACAGTTCAGCACGAGAGTCACATCAAACAGATGGGTGGGCAGAAATAGCAGCGCCATTACGGGCGTATTTATACTCCTCATCAATCTCACAAGAAGAAGCAAGTGGCTTTAGTTCCTTTGTCAAAAATAGATGAGATGGAGCAGGGGACCTGATGGTCCTCTGAAGGACGAGGCAGCCAGAGTGTGGGTGTGTACGTGTGTGCATGTGTTTGTGTGTGTGTGTGTGTGCATGTGTGTGTGTGCATGTGTGTGTGTGTGCATGTGTGTGCGCGTGTGTGTGTGTGTGTGTGTGTGTGTGTGTGTGTGTGTGTGTGTGTGTGTGTGTGTGTATGTGTGTGTGTGTGTGTGCATGCGCGCGTGTTCTATGTCTTGATAATGATGAGAATGGGTGGAGGCGTATAGTGAGAGGAAAAACAGATACAACAAGACAAAGTGAGAAAAGAAACGAGAGAACGAGAGAAGAAAAAGACAATTCAATTAGAGACAAAGGATAAGGAACAAAGAAGCGGTAGAATCCAACTCCCCTTGCTTCCCATTTTGGAGGGAAAGAGAGAAAGAGAGGAAGAGAACCATAGTGAGGGAAAGAGAGGAAGAGATGAAAAGAATTAGACAGAGGGAGAGAGGAAAACGGGTGACAGAAAGGCAGTGTAAGAGAAAGAGAGGGGGATAGTACTGTATATCTACCCTAGCTTGAGCTCCCTGGGCATGAAGAGAAAGAGTGACAGTGTTAGAAGAGAGAGAGAGAGAGAGAGAGAGAGAGATTAAGAAAGCCAGAGAGCTGTATGGCACGTTCTAGCTACCCCTTGCTTGTAAGTGAAAGGAAAGGGAGAGAGAGAAAAATAGAATGTGGAAAAAGACAAGAGTGTGTGTATGAGAGAGAGAGAATGAGAGAGAGAGAGAGAGCACGCTATATGGTCTAGCAAGCAAGCGTTGCTGGTGTTCCATGTGCTGGAAGGTTAATGGTGGTGCTGCACCTGTGGAGGCAGCAGGCAGGCAGGAGCTCAGCTGTGGGGAGACCTGGCCGCTCCAGCTCCATACACACTGCCACAATGTCACCTGGCACACCACGCCACAAACACACTCCAGCCCATTGCTCGGCTCTGTTTGTTTGTTTGGTTGTTTCATAGCACCCATTTGTTTGTAGGACGAGGGAAGAGGTTGTTGTTGGGGAAGGCTTATCCAGTGTGACTGGCGCAATACAAATTCAACTTTGTTTCACTGTCAAGTTTGTCGGCTTCAATGAACGGCTCTGATGATAAATAACGTTAGGGGGATTAGGAGGATGTGAAAAAAAGAGGCAAAGTCAACACTTCAGGCCAATGCAAGATTAACATCAATTTGCCTACAGCAATTCAACACATTTCTTTTTAAAACTAGATTTGATTTTTAATTTAGCCAGCATGTGTGTAATTTGATTAAATTAAACCTATATCATTTTCAGGAGTCACTAATGAGAAAGGCTGCTCAGGGAAAATAACTTGAGGGTTTAGCTTGGAGAGGAGTCTCATTGAAGGTAAGGTAAGGTACTTTTATTTATATAGCGCATTTAATGTGCACTGAGTGCAAGAGTTCAACTGCTGTGAAACACCATGCCCTGTGTCTTGGCTCATCTGGGTGGAACCACTCATCTCATACATGACCTTGAACTAACATGTCCTTTGCTGTCAACCGCTCTTTGCTTTACCAACAAAGACAAGGTTAGAGGAACACATCAATGTGGATGTTACTTCTGGAAGCAGTTTCACTGGAGGAATGTCTGGACTAGATCATAATAATAAAGTAAACTAATTAAAAACTAAAACTAAACTAATTGAAATCGGTTACATGCAACTAGGGATTGTTGAAAATGGGTTTATTTGCATCAACATGACTTGTGTTGTTTCTATCACAGTTGCCATGGACAACCTCAAGTTTTGATAGGCCAGCTTCCACAACAGCTCCCGTGATAAAGAGTGTATCCATGATTACTTCTGTTAAGACTAATGAAAGCACACATGCACAGACTCGTTTTTAACTTCAGATGAATTCTCACAAGTGTCATAATGTGCAAATGGGTTGGATGGAAACCCAGCTACTGGCAAGTTGGTCGTTCCCGCATACAGGTGTACGCCCAGACCTTAATTAACTCACAAATCACTTTGATTAAATTAAATTATGCTCAGCCACATGCTCTGCGTGTAAAAAAAGCACAGTGGCGGTCTGAATCAGCAGCACAGTAATTGGCACTGATTCCCATGATTCAGTCATGCAAGCAGGGGCCAGATCCAACACGAAGTCTTCTTCAGACAAGCCGTGAAAACACTGATGCTAATCTACTGATAGGCATCTAAGGTCGATGTGCCAAAGTGATTTTTAAAACATCATGCTGGAAAAAAGAGGAGAGAACAAATAAAGACTATGGAGTATGGAGTATAGAGCAGTACTGTAGAGATAGAGTATGGAGTATAGAGTATAGAGAGTATGGAGTATAGAGTGTAGAGTATGGAGTATGGAGAATGGAGTATAGATTATGGAGTATAGAGCATAGAGTATGAGACCATCTGCATTTGTCCTAGTGTGTGGCCTTCTCATCTAGTAGAGAAGCAACATCTGCCAAACAAAATGGACAGATGTGCTTAAAGTGGATGCGGAAGTTAAAGTGGATACTCTATGCGTCATCCAGCTGCACAACCATGTGCTTCACAGCGGTCAAAAACAATCTTCGACTCTGACGAGGACAAAGTGGAGTTGAAACGTTTTTTGTTTGCACTGGTAAAGACTGCAAGTTTAATCAGCGTGCTCCAGTCTGTTATCTGTGTTTTACTAATGGACAGGCGTGTATGGACACCATAGGGAGATGTGGGTAAAACAAAAGACTGGGAAGAGCAGAGGAGAAGGGGGACTTGTTCATGTGGATAGGGCTGAACCGCTTAGAGGAAACCGCCTTGGCTCTCTGTCTCACAGTTCTGGCTGTCGTTTGACAATGGGAATAAAAACGTGCTAAATAAATAAAAGAAACATCTGCCATCATGCATTTTTAAAAGGGCCCAGCTCTTCCTCGACAACATACTTTATGGCTCTGGACCCTTGGGATGAGTGTCGGATAACGGACTGTTTGCTCCGAGCGTCTTTTCTCCGAGTCAGATCGCTAGCCACTTTAATATTAAAGCCTCTTCGGGATCTACAGCATCCAACGGACGCAGCTCATGGTCAACCGGCATGGGATTCTAGAATGGCAGCCATTTTCAGAACCTGTACTCAGCCTGTTTTATAACCTGATCAATCTGTGTGTGTGGTGTGTGTGAGTTCTTACTGTTGTATGAAGTGTAGCCAGTGAGCTTTGTGTTTGTGTGAGTGTATGAGTGTATGAGTGTGTGTGTGTGTGTGTGTGTGTGTGTGTGTGGGGGGGGGGGGGGGGGGGGATCGGCTGTGCTGGCAAGCCATCATCTCAGCCTGAGGATACAGTAGGTAGGTTGTCCAGGCGAAACCCAATCTAGTGAGATGGAGGGAGAGCGGCTCAGATCATCTTCCTGTTTCCAGCTGGAGCAGCACGCACACACTAGGAGCCCTCCAGCGCTTTATCTGATTAGGGTTCCCGTAACGCAATCACAACGTTGCTAAACAAGGCTAGGGAAAAGAAGGGGTGGACAAAAAAAAAGAAGCACCCCTTTGGAAACTTCAAAGTAGGGCGCCACGGTTCCACGGTTCCTTTGCCCGCCTGCTTGCCTGCTTGCACGAATGCGCTGGCTCCTCTGTTCACAGTGTGTGCCAATGTGCCCAAACGTCTTGGATTACAGAGAGGCTGAAGCACAGCATAGTGCCAGCACTGTTCCTGATCACAGCTCAATGTTCCACCCAAAAATAGATAGATAGATAGATAGATAGATAGATAGATAGACTTAATGATTCCCCAAAGGGAAATTACCATTTCGTAGCAGAATATTTGAAATAGAACTGCAAAATGTATTCATGAGAATCTGCCCTGTGGTGAACAGATGGGGCCTTGGGGTTTCTCAGTATCATTTGACTTCTCAGATAGTGAGCAACTCTGAGACAGATCCACTCCTGCATCAGCAGCTATGGATAAAACCCATAGATGGATAAGATCCAAGATGAAAGCAGCTCTCAGGGAAATGCCGCTATGCATGCAGGTTTTTATAGCTAAAGCCTTGACGCTCCTTTTGTCAGTGAAAGATACCTTCTCCCTGAGTGCACTTCTTAGTGGGATGAGTGTGTGTCAGGGTCAGGTGGAGTTTGTGTGTGTTTGTGTGTGTGTTTGTGTGTATGTGTGTGTATGTGTGTGTGTGTGTGTGTGGCTAGAAGCTGACTAGAGGCTTTTCATGCTCTCCTAACTGACCAATCAGAGGAGAGCGTCCTTGGTAAGACCGGTGACCAGGTCCGATGGTCACTTCTTTGGCTGACCTGCAGAGTTCCTGTATGGAGATTGATAGAGACTTCCAGAAGGACGACCATCATCTCCAGCACTCCTGGGCTGCAGGGCAGTGTGGCCAGACACACCCCTCTCCTAACGCAACATCACAATAGAGTCTGCCAGGACCTCAGACCGGGTGATGGTTCCCCTCCCAATAGCACAGTGACCCTAACCACACAGCCTAGACAACGCAGGAGTGGCTCAGGGCCAACTCTGGGAACATCCTTAAGTGGCCAAGCCAGAGCCCTGACTGAACCCTATCGGACACCTCTGGGTGGACCTGAACATGGCTGTTCACTAACTGTGCGAAGAATGGCAGAAAATCCCCACGTCCTGGCGTGTGCTTGTTGCATCATGCCCAAGACGACTTAGTCAGTAGGTGCTGCAGAGAGATGCTACAAATAAAGTACTGCGTAAACACTTTGAAATCTAAATGTGATTTTTCAAAAACTGTTTTCCTTTCTATATGGGCTACTGAGTATTGATTGATGAGGGGAAGATATTGATTTTAGCATAAAACTGCAACATACAGTACAAAATGTGAAACAAACTAAACAAAACGTAAGTGGTTTCAATACTCTTTGAATGCAAAACACTAGTACACACTTTCCCTCTCTCTTTCTCTTTCTCTCTCTCTCTCTCTCTCTCACACACACACACACACACACACACTGTGAATACTAAATAACCGAGGACACATATTGTACAGATTATGCAATTTACACAAACTACTCCTGCCATGCCCTACCGAGATAAACAACATCTTCTGATTTGCGAGTTTTCATTCAGTGCAGGCGTGGGCCTACAGTAAGTGGACCTCATTCACAGACTACGCTGAGCAGCAGCACTCCAAGAGCAGAGCAGAGCAGAGCAGAGCAGAGCAGATGTGGTGTCTAATGGGGGAGATAAGGGAAAGCCAGTCTGCAACACTTTGATGGCTACTGAGACGCTGCTGCCGCAACAACACAACAGATCCTATTGTCCAAAGCGGAGAGACGTGAAGTGCTGCGATTTCGTTTGAGGGATTAAATCAACAACCTCTATCTAATCTGATGCTGCTGTTGTTGCTGAGATACTGTCAAGCAAATCAAATAAAACACAGGCAACTGACCAGAAACAGAAAGAGGTCATCTCTCTCTCTATGTCATCTAATATCATATATGAATTTACTAAGAGAAAACACTGTTTTTACTGTTTTTAGTCAGTATTAGTAATGTTTTACTATGTACATTACATTCTAAATCTTCATTAATCACATTACATGGTTGTGAAATATAAGAACAAAACAAATGTGAGCATCAGCAGCACAACCATCTTGTTTTATTTAATCACCGTTAGCTGAACTTAGTTGGAAGAATGAGAGCTGTCACTTAGCCTATATTTCATATACATAGGCTATAGAAAAACTAACAAATGAAAAGGATAAAATATAACAATAATAATTTAAAAAATCATACAGCAATTCGATTTTAAAAAGTTGAAAAACAAACGCAAACAATCAGTTATCAGTAATTTCTCATCATAATCACACACACACACACACACACACACACACACACACACACACACACACACACACACACACACACACACACACACACACACACACACAAACACACACACACACACACACAAACACATATGTTTTTTTTTATATTACTAGAGATGAGGTTTACACTGAGATCTGTAGTGACCACACTGCGCACGGATCACCTGACATTTTTTTCACTTGTTGAGGCCGTAATGTAAAGGTCAACGGAGCTCCGCATGAGCGGTGTGAGGCGCTCCTCTAGCAGGAGGCATTGCCTCGTCCCTCGCTCCGGCCAGTGGTTTAACGATCAGGGATGATAAGGGCAACAATGTTTTAGAAGGAACCTATAAAAATTAAGGACAGGCAGCTCTATCGGGCTGTTAATCACACTGCTACAGAATAGGCTGCACAAATTGCATTCAAATTAAACAAGCCACGCATCTACAATGGGGCATTCATTTCAGCTGTATAAAATATTCAACACCTCCACCCCGACGGCATAATGTGTGCATTGCCCTTTACTATTATTGTTCAATAATGTATTATTGAAATCTGGGTTACATGGGATATCGTGATGTATTGCATAACCACCCGGGTGGCAGCGCAACCCTATGGGCTTTACAGTGTGGTTGCTGGAGCGCTTCTTCTCAAACTAGGTGAGATTCTCTCGGCCGTTTCCAATCACATGGGCGCTACCATGAATCTCAGCCGGATAAGAAGTGACTTAGCAAAACCAGCGGTGATCATAGGCGACCCAACGGATACAGCAAAGAGAGAATCAGGCACATGCTGAAGGACTATGCCGTTCCAAGCACGCGCGCGCACACACACGCACACACACACACACGCACACACACACACACACACACACACACACACACACACACACACACACACACACACACACACACACACACACACACACGTGGAGAGAGTGGAAAACACACCTCGGAGATAGATCGATAGCATCATGCCTTCATCATTGCAACACAAAAGACAATCGGGCTTTTTGGGCATATCTCCTTAGGCCTACAATCAGATTAGAACCGACTCCAGGAGACCGCGATCCAGCGACCCCACACAGGCTACTCACAGGTAATGCATACCATGCATTGTTCTTGTGTACAATCACCAACATATATGAACTACATATTTACATATGAGTTTAGGTATACTGTATATTAAAACCTTGAAATGTACTTCAAAACAAACCAGACATTGTCACTTTTGGCCTCTAAACTGCTGGTGCGTCGGCTGTTAGGAACACTGAGAACTTGAAAAGCTTGATTAGTCTGAGGTCTGGCAAACATTACTTTGAAGCAAGTATGATGAAATTCCAGATGTCATTGTCACTTGATAAGCATCAGCCAAACCTGCAACATTGCCCTGAGCGCAGAAGGTAACGTTAGGAAAAGTACTCTTACCGGAGCAGTTCCATCCAGTGGGGGTTTGACAATCGCTGAGGGAGGAAGGGAAAGCACAAAGTTGTCTGACAGGTAAGACGGTTAGAAGACACAGCACCGCAATCAAAACTCCCTCCCCCCAAGTTCGGTGGCACGACTGCAGGCGTCTTTGATCCGGACAAACCGCTGCTACTGCCATCTCAGTTCAACGGCTTTCCCCGACAGCACGGGCGACGCGGGCGGAGAGCGTAGGCATCCACCGGGAACTCCGTTCCTCGCAAGACCGCGGCGGCTGACGGCGAATACCTCAACTGTGAAGAGAGAACCATCTTCCGAACAATGTAGCGAGCCCCATGTATGAGCAGTTGCGCTCAGAGCGGTGGGGTTGGCTCTGATCTGTCCTGGCACAGCAATCAGATGAACAACTGTCGGATCTCCCTTACTTAGACCCAGTGCGCAAAAGAAACCACAACTGTTTTGAATGCTCATATAAATCCCGGCACTAATTAGTTGCGTCCCAGTTGACCAGCCTGTCTAAGTGTGAACACTAGGTGAATGAAAACAGACGTGTGCTTGTCTGAATTGGTTCCATTTCCACTGTCTCTGTACGGGTAGAATAGCTCGGCGCGTGCCTCGACGCTGTGTGTTCAAGTGACAGAGCAGTTCCGAGAGAAGGTGGGGTGGCGCTTTTGTGAATGTTCAGCGCCCATTGGCTGAAGGTGGAATCAGAGCGAGGATGCTTAATTCCAGGGTCGGATGTACCACTTCGCTGAGTGATCATTTGAGGATAGGATACATTTGGAAGACATGCATGTACGAACACGGTGTGCAGAGCTGTGCACGTATACACATTCACAACACGCACACAGAGCGAGAGACAGTACTGAAATGTCAGTCAGGGACGACATCTCAGTTCCATGTAACACACACAACTTTGACATAGTTTAAGTGTTTCTTCGTGGATTGAAGATTGAAAACCACAGAGTTGCGTCGAGCTATTATTTCAAGGTCAAGTCGTGAATGTAATAACGCCTCCGTGTGATATTACAAGCCCGGAAATGAATTTAGTTTCAGTTTCAGTGTTATTATTCACACGTGCAAGTGTAATCAGCAATATCGTTTTTCGGAGGAAGGCAGCTCGCATGAATGGTCTATGTGCCCTGACCAGAACAGAGGCTTTTCTGTGCTCTTGAGTCGTGTGCACCAGCACAGTCGGTGGGGGGCATTGAAGATACATGACAGAAATCAGCTCAAGTTCAAGTTTAGGTTATTCAGGTTATTCCATCTGGTAACACAAAAAGCGCTATTTGACTGGACCGGACTGGACCGGACAAGAGACATTTAAAAATCACACACATTGAAGGGCAGTTCGGGGAGAACACACACTTGATGGACCAGAAACACAGTTTGCAGTAGAGCAACGATTGCATATTAAAGAAGTACCAGTTCAACTGAGTAGTGTGACAACCAGAGGGGAAAAGCAGCAGGGAGACAACAGCTCAGCACAAGTCTTTGTCATGAGACAGTTTAGCAGTGGAGTGACCCAGGGAGGGACTTCTGCAGCTACAGTTCAGAACAAGGGAATCCACTGTGATGAGGCAAAGGGTAAGGGTGTATGTCAACAGTGACACAGTTTTGTGTGTGTGTGGTGTGTGTGTGTGTGTGTGTGTGTGTGTGTGTGTGTGTGTGTGTGTGTGTGTGTGTGTGTGTGTGTGTGTGTGTGTGTGTGTGTGTGTGTGTGTTCTCTTACTCATAATCCTTGACTATGCAGACTCGCAACAAGCCCCATTTGTCTGTGTTGACGATTTATCATCACAAAGGACTTGGGAAACGGTTAGCTGTACAAAGCTGAAAATCCACTGTCACAAATAGAACAACATCTAAATAGCTTAACATGAACAACATTGGTCGAGAGACAACTTGCAAATACCCTGAGGTAAGGCAGTTGACTGGGAGAAGGTTAGCGGCGAGACGCCAGAGCTGGGAGAATTAGCGGGAGTTAGGCTGCTGGAGCGTGGAGTCGGAGCACCCCTGACCCCAGTGCACCCAAGATCAAGCGGATTTGGGGAAGGATCACAGCTCTGACTTATCTGTGCTTTCTCACGGTGGGAAAATGGGTTTCTCCCCCTCTCAGCCTGCTGGGCTGCCAGTAGCTCTCCTGACTCTTCCTCCCTCTCCTCCCCTCTCCTCTCCTCTCCTCTCCTCTCCCTCTCCTCTCCCTCCTCCTCCTCTCCTACTCTACCTCTCCTCCCCTCTCCTCTCCCTCCTCCTCTCCTTCCCTCTCCTCTCCCTCTCCTCTCTCCTACTCTACCTCTCTTCCCCTGTAATCTCCCTCCTCCTTCAGCTCTCTATTCATCCTCTCCTCTCTTCCTCACATCCCTCCCCTCCTCTTTGTTCAAATCTCCATACTGCAGTGATGTTAGTGCAACACCCAGGCTTCATTTGGATGAATAGTTGGATGTTTCTCCTCTGTCTGCATTTCCTATCCCTGTTTCTCCTCTATATGTGCCTTTTCTCCTCTTCCTCCTCTGTCTGCGCCTCCTCCCCTCTTCTTCTCCCTATTTCTCCTCTATCTGCATCTCCTTCCCTCTTCTTCTCCCTCTTATTCCACTTTTTGGACCTCCTCCTCTTCTCTTCACTGTCCCTCTATCTGCGCCTCCTATTCTCTTCCCTGTTTCTCTCCTCCTCAGTCACATGTGTGACTGCCCTCTCTGTATATCTGTCCTACATAGAAGTCTCAGTCATGTATGTTTGGATGTGTGTGCACCTGGATGAGTGCTGTATGTGTGTGTGTATGTGTGTGTAAAGGGACTTTGTGTCAGTGTGTGTGTGTGTGTGTGTGTGTGTGTGAGACTGTGTGTGTGTGTGTGTGTGTAGGTGTGTGTGTGTGTGTGTGTGTGTGTGTGTGTGTTTATCAAGGCACAGGCACCTTGTCCTATCCTCTGTGCTCTTGAGTGCATGGTGGCAGGACAGCACTGAGGGACTCTAGTCCTCCAGCCTCATGCTGTAGCTGTCATGTCCTGTACGCCAGCAGCCCGGCCCAATTGCTACCTAATCCAATTAGCCCCACTGACAATACGAGTGACATCCCAGCAGGCACAAATATGCAGCTCCTTCACAATGTTGGGAGTTGGCTTGGCAGCTGCATGGGCATGGTGAATGCAGTGCAATTATTTTTGGTCAGATTTGAGTGACTTTGAATCACTGCTTACTCATGTGCTGTTTGCTGACTGTCACATCCAGGCATTTGTTGTGTCAAGGCAATTTTGAAAAATTAGGATTGCTGAAGGATTTTTATTTTATTTTATTCATAAGAAGTGGCGGAGTCCTGAAGTCCTCTCGGTTTAGGGAAATATTTGGTTGAGTGGCAGGCTCGTTGTCTTGTGGTTCAGCTTCATTGCTGTAATATAAAGCGGCATTGTCCTCGCCCGATCACAATCTGCCAAAAGTAGAAGTTTTAGAAAAGTCGGGGAGGGGAAAAAAAACGGACAGATAAAGTCACCGGTGTTGTCTCCTCGTGTAGTCCGTGAAAAGTTCTGCCAACGTTTTCCCAGAGAACTGCAAAGAGCCGTCACCATGGGTCACCTGCTGTGAGACGCCCCCGCACACACTCTCTCTCTCTCTCTCTCTCTCACACACACACACACACACACACACACACCGCCTCACTCTTCCTCATTGTAGGAGTGTGACCAATACGGTCACGTTGGGTGGCGGTAGAGGCAGCATCATGGTCACACCTCGCCCGTTGTGCTGGCGTGCTGGGTACACCAGTGTTTTAATATAGCTCCAGCCTCTCCCTCCTCTCCCTCTCCCTCGCCACCCACCCCCACCTGTCTGCCTGTCTGCCAACCCCCACAGGTCAAGCACACAGACAGCTTGGCCCCCTCTGAGGAAATATGAGCGATTAGGACTCACTGACAGACTCCGGCAAGGACGAAAAGGACAGAGAGAGAGAGAGAGAGGGAGAGAAAGAGAGAGGGAGAGAGAGAACTCAGTTGGAAAGTTTTAGAGACAAGGAATGAGAATGAAAGAGAGACAGAATAAAGTGAGATGCTGATTTTGGAAACGGAGAGAAAAAAGTAATAGGGGTTAAAAGAAACCGAGAAAGAGTGGGGGAGTAGAGAGAGTCCAAATGTGAGAGACATGAGAGAGAGAGAGAGAGAGAGAGAGAGAGAGAGAGAGAGAGGAACTAGAGTCACCATCATGACTGTGTCACCATCACACTTCTGTCTCAGAGGAATGGTGAGGTGGTGGTAGCAGTGATGGTGTGTGTGTGTGTGTGTGTGTGAATTTGGTGTGTGATGGGGGGAAAAGAGAGGAGGAGGTGAAAAGGAGAGAGGAGGTGGGGAGGGTGACTAATACATTATCTAACTGCCTCCAGCCCCAGCTCCAGCTCCCACTCAGCAGCAGCACCTCCAGGAGACACTCAGTCCGGGCTTCTGCTCGGCCCAGTTGGACATGAGACACTCCTGTCTGGACTTTTGTGGGCATATGGTGCAGTGGTGTATGCTCAGATAAAGAGGGGTCAACTGGGCAAACATGAGTCAAGATACTTCCCATGGTATCCACTGAATCATATCTCTAGAGCTAAATATGCTCAGGGATGAGACTTGAGTCATCTGGTGTGAAATTACTGAACTGTCAGTTATTTTGAGTGACATTTGCATCTCAGAATTGTTTTTTTTTTCATGGATATATATTTCATGAAATAACCAGGACCTCATCTCAAGATCTCATACTAAACTGTTTATTTCTGGAAGAGCTCAAGTAAAAATATTAAATGTAGCTCATTCGAAATTATTAGAATTGATTAGAAAAACAAAATGCTTCTTTCTTCAAAGCTTCACTTAATCCCATCAGTAATTACTAAAGCTTAGTACTACAGTAAAGTAAGAAGTATAGATCAAGATCTCAAGATACAACATAACGAAACACATAGACCTTTCACAGGTCAACTACTCCCCTAAACTGATTGGACAAAAATCTTTACATGTATGACAAAACATGTTCTGAGCATGATCTGAATCAGTTGCAGGTAGTGAACTCATTCCAGTGCATTAGCACAGTGGTGTTGAGCCAGAGCTGCTGAGTAATGAGGGTGATGTGTGTCCAGGCCCTCTCAGCGTGAGCTCAGGTGTGGGCAGGAGATCAGATGATAAAGAGGGCAGCACCAGTAGGCACCAGGTCACCGAGGGCACCAATGATTGCATAGTGAAGAGGATATTATCGCTTCTGTCGCTGTGCCCCCGCATTCAGGCAAATAAATAAATAACGCTGCCAAGCCGGCAGTTACTTTCGCTGGCTCCACGGCAACAGACACATTCAAACAAATCAATTGGCCAAGCCAAGGAGTGATTGCACACTCCCTGGCATATTACAATAGCAGAGAGAAATAATAACGCTGACATTGGCAGGCACGTCCATCTTTCTCTTCAGGCGGCAAATATATGGGGAATTCATCTATCTTGGATCTAGGAAGAGAACTGGAGGAGATAGATGAGGAATGAAATGAAAGTAAAATAAAGCGACAGAGAGAAAGGGAGGGCGAAAGAGAAGGAGAGAGAGAGGGAGAGGGGGAGAAAGAGAGAGAAAGAATGGGGAACATTTCTTCTGACCTTGTGTCTTAAGCGACAGTCTCTCCAGGCAAGCCCCTATGATGTGTGTGTGTGTGTGTGTGTGTTTGTGTGTGTGTGTGTGTGTGTGCGTGCGTGCGTGTGTGTGAGTGAATGAATGTGTGTGAGTGTGTGTGTGTGTGAGTGTGTGTGTGTGTGTGTGTGTGTGTGTGTTCATCTGAGGTTCTGAGGAAGTGGGGCCTTATTTAAAAGAGCTAGTCCTGCTTCACTGAGCACTGGCTGTTACCCACTGAGCCACGGGGAGTGGAGCAGGATGAGTGAGAGTGAGAGGAGAGAACTTTCTCTGTGTGTCACACGTCTGTGAAATATTCCTGTGGCTCGAGCATTTGGCTTCTTATAAATGCAGTCTTATTAACCCAGTTTACGAGTCTGCGCTGGTGGCTTTCAGAGGCAAACACTCACATGCAAAAGATTCAAAAAGGTCCAGGTTTTTAAATGCAGGTTTTTTGGGTCCCATTTATTTCTGTCTGGAGGCATATATCAAGGTGCTCTTTATGAAATTCAAAAGAGCTTTATTGGCATGAGAGGATATAGGAATAGGCATTTCTAAATACACAAGTACATACAGTATGTATGTAAAAGAAGAAGTGTATTTGCACAGAGACGTGTGTGTGTGTGTGTGTGTGTGTGTGTGTGTGTGTGTGTGTGTGTGTGTGTGTGTGTGTGTGTGTTTGTGTTTGTGTTTGTGTTTGTGTTTGTGTGTGTGTGTGTGTGCTTCTCTCTCACTTTCTCTCTGTACTGTATGTCTGTGTGTATGATGCTAGGGTGATGCTTAGTCTGTTAGACTCAGTCTCATTGTAACATACCTTTATTTAAACACAAATAATCTTTCCAAAGATATAGACTGGAAGCAATGCAGATGAATCCACTTTATTTAGACATAGATAGCACTTTGAGATTCCCTGGTAATGTAAAGCACTTTACAAATAAAATACATTATTTATTATTATTATTATTATTAGTAGTAGTAGTGGTAGTAGTAGTAGTATTGTTATTATCATGACATGGCTCAGGTCTAATCCAGAGGTGCATTCAAGTTAACCTCCTGAGACCCGGGATGTAAATTTGAATGCATTTTTCATTTCACTCAATTATTTTAGCTTAGTAGGGCTTCATAAACATACCAAAAAAAATTCACCTCTGTACATCAAGTAGTTTTTGAGAAAAACGATGTCCTCGTATGAGGACATTGGGTCTCTATCACCATAAAATACAATGAGATTGCCAATCCAGAAAGAATGTGAATATTCATGTGTGTACTCCAAGTGCCTAAGATTCAACTATTAAGAAAACAGTTTGTTTTTATTGAACAGAAATGTCCTGTTATTAATTTGGTTAAGTTTACTGTTTATTTGTAAATGTTAGTTGTGTGTATGGGTCACACCCATACAGTCTATCCACAATGAATTGTTCTGCTCTAATTGTTTCTTATTTGTTTATTTATTTATTTTTGTAATTCCTTCAATGGATTTATTTATTCAGGCTACTTTGTTGTGTCTATGTCCACACTTTCACTTCCATTATTGCTTTACAGTAGTTTGATATGGCCAATGAACGACAATTTTCAATGTAATATGTAGCCTAAAAATGAAATTATGCGTACATTTCAGTCCCGATGTCCTCGTATGAGGACATGAAACTTAAACACGTCCTGGTCTGTTTGCATTGATCGAAATGGGGGAAACTTGATGCCATATCATACTACAGCTGTTCACAAACATATACAAAAAAAATAAAATGTCATAACGTTTCACTGGTACGTTACCATGACGATAATTCTCGCGCGTATGCCGGTAAAGCGTGGAGGTGTATATCGACGCCATATTGCTTTTTCCCAAAACATTGTATTGTGTGTCTGATAACACTAGAGGGTAAAATGAAGTGTCCACATATGAGGACAACAGGTTTTTATTCAGAAAAAGTAAGCACAAGGTAAAGCAGACCCTAAATGTAATGTCCTCATATGAGGACGCAGGGTGCAAACAGAAGTGAACGTTCCAGATGAATGCGTTTTCTCAAATCTAAATTTTAAATTTGAATGTTTTTGCGGGAACATTCCATATTGTTAATGGTAAATAGTGACCTTCAGTCCAGTGTTTGTTTGTCAAAAACTGCCTCCTACACAAGTGTTCACAGTGAACTCAAGCCAGTAGAAATAAGGATGAGGTGTTGTTATCCCAAATGGTTGTGCAGCACCAAGACCTGAGTGGGGGGCAGGTCTGCCAGCAGTTCATAGGGGTCATTAGGTGGACACCCTCCTGGGGTCTCCATGACAGGCCCACATCCCCCCCATCTGGCCTCCGCCCCTGCTCTGTTCCTTCCCTCCTTCCAAACAAAACAATTATTTGGAGAAGTCTGTGAACATTAAAAGCCCATCCCTATCTGGGTAGAGACTCCCTGGCTGTCAGATCCTCAAGAGCTAGATCATTCCAAGAGCTGAGATTTGCTATGGTGATGAAATGAGTCGTTTCACCTTGGACAGGAAGGAGAGAACAAAGGCATGCTGGGTAGACACTTGAGTGGATCAAACACTAAAGAGGAATTGGAGGAGATGAGGAGAGATGAAGGGATGAACTGAAGGAGAGAGATGGAGAAACAGAACTATCGGGAGCAGGAATGATCAACAGATACAAGACTGACTGATATTGGGGACAGTAGTGGCCAGTTGAGCAGTACTTTCTTTCACAATTCTGCTTTGTTTTTGAACACTTTTCTCTCTTTCTATCTCTCTTCCCTTCTTTACTGCCTCTTTTTCTCTATATTTTCCCCAGACTTTACATCTTTATGTCTTGCTCTCTCTCCCTCTCTTTCTCTACTAAGGAGCTCCCATGCAGTTTTGCCCCAGAGAGCTCATGAGCGCTCTAAAATTAATTGTGCCGTCACGTGTGTGTGGCGTCCCTGGTGGCGTGGGCCGCAGGCGTCCTTTCACTGCTCCTAATGATCATGTCACCGACATGGGGAGGATGAAAAGCCTCCTTCTCTCCTCCTCTCTCTCCGCCTCTCTGTCTTCATCTTCTCTGTCTCTCTCTGCCTTGCTCTCTCTCACTATCCATCCATCCCTCCCTCTCTCCTCTCTTTCACACTCCTTTATATCCCTATCCCCATCCCTCCCTCTCCATCTCCCCCACTTTTTCTGTCTCTTTTACACCCTCCGTATTCACCTTTCACTCTCTCTCCTCTCTTTCACCCTTTCTTTACATCCCTCTCTCTCTCTTCCCTTCTCTCTCTGTCTCTCTCTCTCTCTCTCTCTCTTAAGAGGGAACCCCCTGGGTTTCCTCGTTAGTTTGGACTGGAGCCCAATGGAAAGGAGAGCAGATGGAGTTCAGACGACAGGGCCACCCTATTTATGAAGCGCAGCTTCTATTATTATTAGCCCACTGGGCGCCCGTCACCACATATAGAGAGATCTGCTCAGGCTGCTCAGGCTGCAGGCATAAACATGTCTACGAGTAGGGCAAAAATTTCACTTTAACCTCAATGAATATCTTCAGCAGCAGCAACCGCAGCAGCAGCAGGAGATGCAAAGAAACATCCATTGGGTTATTGATGACTAGAAATGCATGCGGTGGTGCGCTACATTCATTATTTTTAACAGTTTTGAAAATTAGCCTAAAATTCGCCCACATGGTTAACGACACATACTTGTAATGTAGTCACAGCTGAAGGTTGTGTAGAACAGACTCAGGCATTACATCCAGTAACACCTGGTGACACATGCCTTTCAGAAATACACACAGGTGTGAGATTAGAGGAAAAAACTCTATGAGTCATCCTCCCATTTAACATCATATATTGATCAAATATTTGAAGCTCTGCCCTTCAGTTTGGATGGGGAAGATTAAACTTCCATCTTATATTAAAGTTCAATATTCCCGAAGGCTCTATCACAAGCTTAAATCACCTCAGACCATTACAAATGCACACCTTCTCTTGCTTGGTGGAATAGCTCCACAGCTCTCCGCCTGTTGGTGCTCCTCACGGTCTGTGTGTGTGTGTGTGTGTGTGTGTGTGTGTGTGTGTGTGTGTGTGTGTGTGTGTGTGTGTGTGTGTGTGTGTGTGTGTGTGTGTGTGTGTGTGTGTGTGTGTGAGTGTGTGTGTGTGTGTGTGTGTGTGTGTGTGTGTGTGTGTGTGTGTGTGTGTGTTTGTTTGGCATTAACATAATGTTTCCAAATTCATTTTGATTGTACATAACTTCATAAAATGACAAGCGGCACTTTATTATATGTGTCAGTTTTCCCACCACCACCGCTGTTGCCATGGCACCCAGGCTGGAGTGTAGAGGTGACGGGGGTTACGCTTGGAGCTGGAAGACTTTCCGTGGCAGTCATGCGAGTTTGGGCGGCTGTGGGTTTGCTCAGACAAACAGCTGACGAGGCGCGGGCTGAGAGGACTGGAAAGCGGGGGATTAAGGCACGGCGGGGTGGAGGCATGGCACGCCATCGCACAGCACATCTCGCGGCAGGGGGAAAAAAAACTCCCTCCAGACGCTCGTCTGAATTTGTTGTGATAGCTGTCACTCTCCCTCGCCTCCTCCGCAGTGTTTAGCGCATCAGACATTTCAACGAGGCTGCGCCACAGCCATGGGGAGCCAGAGAAGATCTCAAACTGCCATTTCCCTTCCTTTATCTCCCTGCCACCACGCCACAGTAAAACAGAGATGTGGGTATAAATGTAGGAAAGTGTGATGTATAAAATTCTTCCCTAGACAGTCCTCTGGGGACCAATAGGCAAATCATTGTTCATGTGTTTTATGTATGCAAATAGGGATCTGATGAAGGCAACAAATCTGATAGAACCGTTGTGAGATGATGTAAAATAGAGTGCGTAAAACTTAACGTTCTGTGTCTCTTAGTGTATCACCACAAACGTCAGAAACACGTTCTGTGTCTCCAGTGTATCACCACAAACGTCAGAAACACACACACACACACACACACACACACACACACACACACACACATCCATGCTGAGCATCACCTGACATCAAAGTGTAACTTGAGGATGCCCCTGGTCCACTGATCCAAGGTGGATGGGGGCATGGGGGCATGGGGGCATGGGTGCCCTGAGCAGGTCCAGGATGTCAGGGTGAGGATGTGGTGGCAGCGGGCGATCAGTCCTAATTTGACGTGGCCTATTCCCTCTCACAGGTGATCTTCCATCTGCTGCTGTGGGCCCACCTGTCCTCCGATATGCTGCTTTGAACTCACCTCCCCTGAGCTACACTAATGAGCCAGGGAGAGAGAGACAGAGAGAGAGAGAGAGAGAGAGAGTGTGTGTGTGTGTGTGTGTGTGAGAGAGAGAGAGAGAGAGAGAGAGAGAGAGAGAGAGAGAGAGAGAAGGCAATTAGAGTCAGCGAGCCCATGAGCAGGGGATAGTGCTGAGCAGAGAGAGCCTGATGCACCTGCCTATTTCCAATGATACATCCAATCATGTATGGGGGAACAGCAGCCTCATGACCCTAGAAACAGCCAATCAGAAGAACACGTCAGATTCAAGAACTCCTTGTTTCTGTAAGTTCCTTTGGAGAAAAGCATCTGCTACATGAATACATGTAAATGGCAACTGAATTCAATTTACTTAACCGTATGTACCTTGGGGTGTTTTTAGGATGCAGAAGTTAAAAACACACACATACACACACACACACACACACACACACACACACACACACACACACACACACACACACACACACACACACACA
>NC_085016.1:28828622-28886122 GCF_963854185.1 Sardina pilchardus | reverse complement strand
ACTGTAAATGTCATGTGACATATTATGTCACATGACATTTATTAAACTGTTTTTAACACATTTTTTTTTATTTTTTTATATATGATTTATTTGTGGAAATTTCAATGCAAGACAAAAGTACAATAGTCCTCACAGATAGGAAGTAAGACGTTTACATAGCAGACAGCTAAAACTGATGAGGATACACAATACAGTCCCACCCCCCCACCCCCCTCCCCTTCCCAAATCAAACAGACAACTTAAGTAATGTGAAACACAGACAAAACTAAACAAACAACAACAACATCAACAACAACAAAAAACAGACACACCAAAACATGACACAACTGTCTGTTAAAGGGATAATCCGGAGTGAAATGCACTTTAGATCAATTTTTCGGACTATTGGGAGTACATACGTTGAGTTGACACCAAAATCATGTCATTCGGATGTATTTTGAGAAAGTTCGAGTTCACCGTTTTTAGCCAAAACTCGTTAGCCTGTAAGTGACCGGGGCAGGTCCTTTCGCCACTACAAAACGCTATTTTTATACCTCTTCTACTGCTCCAAATAACACTACACTTACGTGGTAGTGAGTAGAGGGTCCCTAAAGCCAAACCGAAGTATCCCCACGTCTTTATGTGGTCGGATAGAGAGTCCAGAATGAATTTAATCGAGTCAGTACCTTTCCGGAAATGTTAGTAAAGTGTTGTTGAAGCGTTGCGCAGCTGCCGCCGCGACATTTCCGGAAGGTACTGACTCGATTAAATTCATTCTGGACTCTCTATCCGACCACAAAAAGACGTGGGGATACTTCGGTTTGGCTTTAGGGACCCTCTACTCACTACCACGTAAGTGTAGTGTTGTTTGGAACAGTAGAAGAGGTATAAAAATAGCGTTTTGTAGTGGCGAAAGGACCTGCCCCGGTCACTTCCAGGCTAACGAGTTTTGGCTAAAAACGGTGAACTCGAACTTTCTCAAAATACATCCGAATGACATGATTTTGGTGTCAACTCAACGTATGTACTCCCAATAGTCCGAAAAATTGATCTAAATTGCATTTCACTCCGGATTATCCCTTTAAGTGCTTGCAGTGGCAGATAATATTGTAGATCTATATGCTTATGCTTATTCACACTATTCACAAAGACATAGACAGATATCCACTGGCATTGAGCAAATTGAGCAAAGTAATGACCATAAGTAAGAAAACAAAAAACCTAAACTTAATCATAATCATGAATCACAATAATGAATCATAAAATTAAACAAAAATAGTAAAATAAATAATAATAATAATAATAAAGAATGAGTGGTGCTGCATGCTGCTAATATGTGCTATCAACAAGGCTAGTTGACACAGGGAGTTGATGGGCTGTTGGGGTTAATCAGTCAGTGATAGTGGTATCTAATTGGATAGAACTGATGTGATCTAAGAGAGGTTCCCAGACCCTACAAAACTTAGAAGAGGTGCCACGCAGAGAGTATTTAATTTTTTCCAATGTCATAAAATGAAGGGCATCCCTAATCCATTGAGAGTGGGTGGTGGGGTGGGAGTTCTTCCAGTGTAACAATATGACACGCCTCGCTAAGAGTGAGAGAAAGGCCACAAGTTCGCAAAAGTAGGAAGGCAGTGAATGGCCAATAGGTAGGACCCCAAACAAGGCAACTAATGGTGAGGGACAGAGGTTGGTAGAAGTGATGGCTGACAGAGTGTCAAAAACACCTTTCCAGAACGGCGCAAGAGCAGGACAAGCCCAGAACATGTGGCCAAGACTGGCCGGTCCTGAATGACACCGGTCACAGCTTGAATCTACCCCTGGAAATATACGTGCCAATCTACTCTTGGACCAATGGACCCTGTGCACTACTTTGCATTGTAAGAGTCCATGCCGGGCACAGACAGAGGATGAGTGAACCCATTTCAAAGCATGATCCCTGTTGCAACTTAAATTGAATGTTATGTTTATTATTGTTGTTAATGTTAAGCACATTGTGTTTGGATTTAGATTGTTATATCATTTGAATATGAGATACATAAATACATAATAGTTTCTTTCTTATTTGATGTAATGCGTGGTTTAAAAGAGTGCAGTAATACTACATTACCCACAATGCAGTTAATTGAATTGACGTCAGTGACGCACTAAGTTTCGTTTTACAGATGCTTGCCTGTTACATGCGTGATTCATGCAAGTAAAGAAAACCTTGTTTGAAGCCGTTGCAGTTTTGCCCATTTATTTGCTGGCTAGTTAGATATTACAGAACATTATTTGGTGCCGAAAACCCGGGATATCTAGTCAGCTAACTACGAAACGAAAATGGACGAAGAAACAGACAGATTGGTCAGAAAGCGGCGAGCCATGCGTGGAGCCACCACGAAACTACTGCAAAGTATCGACATGGAGCTTAGCCGGGACAATGCTGATGTTGGACGTTTGCGTGAGTTAATGGCTAACTTGTCGACTAAAGAAGAAGTATTGTTGGAATTAGACCGAGGAATTGAACAGGGAACTGCTACGGACGATTTGGAAACAGAAATTATGAATACGGAGGAATATAAGGAACGAGTGATCACGATGAGGACGCGTGCACAGAGAGTGATACAAGCTCGTGAGGGCGTGAGTACCCCAAGAAGAGGTATTGTGGATAGAACTCCAATTCAGAACTCTGTTAAGTTACCGAAATTGAGCATTCAAAGATTCAGTGGTGATATAAGCTTATGGAGGGACTTTTGGAACCAATTTGAGACTGCCATTCACCGAAATGAGACACTGTGTAAAACGGAAAAGTTTACTTATTTGAAGTCATACCTCTCTGGTGTAGCAGCCAAGACAGTAGCAGGGCTGATGTTAACCGACAGCAACTATGACCATGCATTGGAATTGCTACATGAAAGATATGGGAGAAAAGACCTTGTAGTAAATGCTCACATGACCAAATTGCTGAATCTGACCCCTGTGAAAAAATCGTCTGACGTTGTTGCATTGAGACAGCTGTATGATGAATGTGAGATCCAGATACGTAGTTTGGAGTCACTGGGTGTTGTGTCAGAGACTTATGGCAGTTTATTATGCCCAATCCTGCTGCAGTTGATACCTGAGGACATAGCTCTTCAGTACAGCAGGCAAAGGGGAACAAGAGATGAATGGAAGGTCTCAGAGGTGATGGAGTTTCTTCAAAATGAGATCCTCAGCAGAGAGAGAACCATGCAACTGACAAGAGGTAACAAAGAAAAAGATAACCAGAGTCTACCTAAGCCATTCAAAAGAAATGATGCAGCTTTTGAGCTAAAACAGAAAAAACAGAGCCTGCCCTCAGCCGCTGCTTTGCACGCTGCCAGTCAGAAGACCCAGAACTGTGTTTTTTGTGACGGTGCAGAGCACAAATCAGAACTTTGTCCTTCGCACAATGTAGCTGAGCGGCGGGATATTCTGAAAAGAACTGGAAGATGCTTTGTGTGCCTTGGGCTGAGGCACATAGCAAGAAACTGTAGGGTTAAAGACATTTCATGTAACCAATGTGGAAAAAGACATCACAGTGCTGTGTGCGGAAACCTTAAAGAGCCTATGCCAGTCACCAGTGAAAATGTTGAAGATGTGGTCTCTTCATTCGCTACCCATTCCATGAAAGTCAAACCAAAGAACCAGAGTACAGTGCTGCTACAGACTGCCCAGGCATATGCAGTGGGTCCAGGTGGAAGGACGGTAGTACGCTGCCTGCTAGATGGAGGAAGTCAGAGGAGCTTTGTGTGTGAAAAACAGTCAAGGGCCCTAAAGCTGCCTGTTGTAAGACAAGAGACCTTCAGTCTTCATACATTTGGCTCCGCTGCTCCTGTAACAACTAAATGCAACACTGTAAAACTAGTTTTGGAGAATATTTGGAATAAGGGACAGAAAATAGAAATTGAAGCGATCGAAACGCCACAAGTGTGCACTGCTGTGATGAAGGTTCCAGGAGAGCGTATCCAGCGTGAACTGGAAAGAAGGGGTCTGCAGTTTGCTGATCCAACTGAAGATGGTGCTGACACTGAGTTGTCAGTGCTAATAGGAGCAGACTACTACTGGACCACTGTGTCCGGCCGTGTAGAAAGGCTCACTGACACACTGGTTGCACTTGAAAGTGTATTAGGATGGTCTGTGCAAGGCCCAATGACAATGTCGAGCATCGCTGAAGCAACGTGTATGCACATTCACATTGAAGAGGAAAGACTGATTTCAAGCCAGCTGAAAGCATTCTGGGAGATTGAATCTCTTGGCATCGCAAGACAAGAGCCTCGTCATACAGATGAAGAAGAAGCTCTTCAAAGGTTTGAAAAAACAACGCAATTCAAGAATGGGCGATATGAAGTGGAGTTGCCGTGGCGGCATGAGAAACCAGAACTCCCAGACAACTACAGAATCGCCAAGAGAAGGTTTGAAGGACTGAAACGGAGGCTGCGGTCCGATGTAGTCTTCTTCCAGAGATACAGTGAAGTGATAGAAGATTATCTACAACAGGGCATTGCCGAAGACGTGACTGAGGGTGAGTGTTCAACATCAGACATCAAATACTACTTACCTCACCATGCTGTGCTCCGCGAGGACAAAATGACAACAAAGCTGAGAGTGGTGTTTGATGCCTCGTCACACGAAGATGGCTGCCCGTCCCTGAACAGCTGTCTGTTGACCGGTCCAAACCTCAATCCAGATCTGCTCGGCATGTTGATTAGATTCAGACTGCATGAAATTGCATTCATGGCAGACATCAAGAAGGCATTTTTGCAAATTTCTCTTGCCGAGAAAGACAGAGATGCAGTGAGATTTCTGTGGCTCACTGCTTCACCCAAGGAAGAAGCTGGTGAGAAGCTGCGCGTGTTGAGGATGACTAGGGTGGTGTTTGGAGTCTCCCCAAGCCCATTCCTGTTAGCAGCAACAGTGAAGAGACACCTCAGGCGGTATCAAGAACAGCCTCACACTGTACAGCTTATTCAGGAATCATTGTATGTTGATGATTTTATAGCTAGTGTCCGTCATGTGGACGAAGCCGTCTCTGTGACAACCGGAGCAAAGGAAATCATGTCTGCTGCTGGCATGGACCTGTGCAAATGGATGACGAACTCTTCAGCTCTGAAGGAAAGGTGGAAGGAGACACCCATTGGACCCACCGAGGAGCCAGAGGCTCATGGAACAGTGCTGAAGGTACTAGGCTTAGTGTGGAGAACACAGACTGATGACTTTGTGTTTGATCTGAGACCTCTGCTTGAGAAACTGACAAAGAACTGCACAAAGAGAAGCGTTCTCCAACACTCTGCTAGCATCTTTGACCCCCTCGGCTTCCTAACGCCTTTTACAATCAGGGTAAAATGCCTGCTGCAAGAGATGTGGGAAAGAGGGCTGAGTTGGGATGAGGAGCTGCCACCTGACCTGAATCAACAATGGAACAGCTGGCGTTCTGAACTTCCCCTTATTCACCAGATCCATATACCGCGATGGTACGGAGAAAGGGATGATGCAAGTGACCAGAGAACAAGACTGCATGTGTTTTGTGATGCTAGCGAGAAGGCTTACAGTGCTGTAGCCTACCTGCAATGGCAGGAGAAAGACAGAAGGATGGCCTCTAGTCTGGTCGCATCAAAGTCAAGAGTGGCCCCTTTGAAGAAGTTGTCACTACCACGTCTGGAGCTCATGGGAGCATTGATAGGAGCAAGGCTTGCAAGAAATTTGATAAACATGCTGAAAATTGAAATCTATCAACTTCACATGTGGACAGATTCAATGATTGTGCTACACTGGATTCGCGGCTCAGCACACAAGTGGAAGCAGTTTGTTGCCAATAGGGTGGCAGAAATTCAGTCCCTGACTGACCCAGAATCATGGTCTCACTGTAAGGGAAAGGAAAATCCAGCTGACCTGCCCACCCGTGGCCAGACTGTGGTGAGCTTGAGTCAGAATCACCTGTGGTGGAAAGGACCTGCGTTCCTGACCTCATCTGACCATGAGGGAGATTCTGATGACCACTCAGTGGAAGACAACGCGGCTGAAGAAGAACTGAATGTAAGTGAACATGTAACTGTACAGTTCAGTAGTGAAGAGCATAATGTAACAGAGCCGTTGTTAGACCTGCAAAGATACAGTAAGCTGAAGTCAGTGTTGCGAATAACAGCCTGGATAAAGAGATTTACAGACAATACACGCTTAACAGTAAAGAGAAAGGGAGAGCTGACAGCAGAGGAGTTGTTTCAAGCAGAGAAGTACTGGATAAAGTTAACGCAATGCCAGAACTTCAATCAAGAAGTCGCTCTCCTGAAAGCTGGAAAGGCTTTGAAAAAGGACTCAAAGATCAGGGAGTTGAGGCCATTTCTAGATGAGGATGACTTGATGTGTGTTGAAGGCAGGCTGCAGCAGTCGGACTTCAGCTTCAGACAGCAGCATCCATGGATATTGCCTGCGAAGAACAGATACTGTGAGTTGTTAGTTCAGCACAGCCACGAGAACCTGATGCATGCAGGCGTGCGTGACACACTGGTGCAAATAAGAGAAAGACACTGGATAATGAGAGGGAGACAGCTTGTGAAGAGTGTTCTATCAAGGTGCAATGTGTGCAGAAGATTCAAAGCGAAGCCTGTGCAGCAGGTTACTGCTCCGTTGCCACGTGACCGAATTACAGAATCCCCTCCATTTGAAGTCACAGGTATAGACTTTGCTGGGCCGCTCTACGTCAAGGTTGGTGGTGTGCTTAGTAAAGCCTATATTGCATTATTCACCTGTGCCGTGACTAGAGCAGTCCATCTGGAGCTCGTCTCCAGTCAAACGACAGAGCATTTTCTGTTGGCTCTGAAAAGATTCATTGCTAGAAGGGGGCTGTGTAAAGTAATTTACTCCGATAATGCAAAAACCTTCAAGCGAGCTGACCAAGACCTGAAAGAACTCTGGAAGGGCATCAAAGATCAGCAACTCCTAGAATACTTCTCAGAGAAGGGTATAATATGGCGATTCATTGCTGAACGAGCTGCCTGGTGGGGTGGTTTCTGGGAACGACTCGTCAGGTCAGTGAAAACTTGTCTGAGAAAAGCTCTAGGACGAGCTTCCCTTACCTTTGAAGAACTGACCACCATCCTGACAGAGGTGGAGGCCATTTTGAACTCCAGACCACTTACCTTTGTCAACAATGACATAGATGAGCCACAGCCGTTGACACCTGCCCATTTCCTTGTGGGAAAAAGACTTACCTCTCTGCCACCAAAGCAGTTTTCAGCTGGCAGTGGGAATACAACACTGAACAGAGAAGAGATGACAAGGAGATGGCGGTACAGGCAACGACTCATGACTGGGTTCTGGAGCAGCTGGCGAAAGGACTACCTTTTGGACCTGAAATCAGCCCATCGCTGTGACACACCGCAACCTACCTCGTTGAAGGCGGGCGACGTCGTCCTCCTTGGAGATAGCAACATGCCAAGACAGACCTGGAAGTTGGGAAGAGTTGAAGAACTACATCCAGGTCGTGACGGGAAAGTGAGGTCCTGTGTGGTTCGCACCTCATCTGGGACTTTGCTGAGAAGACCAGTGCAATTGCTATATCCTTTAGAGACTTGAGTGATGAACTATGGTTCATCGGGGGGGGAGGATGTTGCAACTTAAATTGAATGTTATGTTTATTATTGTTGTTAATGTTAAGCACATTGTGTTTGGATTTAGATTGTTATATCATTTGAATATGAGATACATAAATACATAATAGTTTCTTTCTTATTTGATGTAATGCGTGGTTTAAAAGAGTGCAGTAATACTACATTACCCACAATGCAGTTAACCCTTTAGACCCCAGCAAAATTCTAGAATGCTGCTGCTGATCCCTGAGAATTTTCAGATAGGAGGAGAATATTTGACTTATCTTATTTTATTAAGAATAACTCAAAATTAGTTAAAATTTGTCCATTACAAGTTTATTTCATTTTAAAGATCAGAGTTATACCTTTTTAATCATGTACAATTAACTGATTTTTATTGGTGGGTTATTGCTCAATTGGATTCCGAAAAAAGGAAAAGTACAGAAACAGTGTTTTATATATACAGGGCACTTTATTATGTTGTTTTAAATATTATTTTAAATATCAAACACCCACAGCATACCTCAGGATTGAATCCAGCTTTGTGGTAATATCCTCCACCCTATCCTATCTCTGTCTCTCACACTTACGTCCTGTCGTTCCTCTGCTGTCCTAGCAATGAAGGCAAGAAAAGTTCTTAAATAAATATTACAAAAAGATGTTTTGACACATATAATTTCAAATGTAGTTATTGTATCAACTACTTAGTTTAATTTAAGTTAACTTTTAAACATGTTAAAACACTTTTTACTTTCACAAAACTATTAGACTATTTCATTTATCTACAGCATGCCATGAAACTCTTGAAAACATGGTCCTGTTCTACACAACGGGGCAACACAAGTGGAGCACCCAAATGATGTTTCCACACATCGCCCACTTTCAGCTCTCCTCCCTCCTCTCTTACAACTCACACAACCCCTTTTTCGCCCCGAAAAACGCACAAGGTCATGGCCTGCCTTCAAGTTCCTTATTACAATTCTCTCCACCATTCCAGAAGCAACGCCCTTTGGCCCTCTCATTCTGGAAGTAAACCCATCACACAGCTCATGTATGAGCATCAGCTTGAAGGCCTTTAGGGACCAAGACTTTCTGTTTCTTGGGAGAGGCCTTTGTTGGAGGACCCACACAGTGTATGCATTGACAATTGCAATATTCAGCAAGCCCCAAAACACATATTTCCACCACTTCCTGCCAGTGCGCCCAACATTATAGTAGCTACGCATTTGGTCCATGTGATCCACTCCACCCATTTTGCTGTTGTAGTCCAAGATGACATTAGGAACGCTAATGGTGTTCTCTGGCTGAAATTTGCTCCGTGGTTTCTGTTTGTCCTCCCCCGAGTTATTTGTAGAGACCATAAATACATCTCTTTTGTCTCGCCATCGACAAACCATTACCTCTCCATTACAAACTTTCCTGCTGTCCCCAACCATAAGGACGTCTTCTAAAATGGCTCTAGGGAAACCCCTCATAGTTTTCCGAATTGTCCCACAGTAGTAGGTGTCATGCTGCAGCAGGTTTTGAACCAAAGGAAAGGAGGAAAAGAAATTGTCGGCATAAACATGGTAGTTGCACCCCAAGTAGCCCCTCATGAGGTCCATGACCACCCTGTGTGCAAGCCCTTTCCCACCAGCTTCATCACCATCCTTCCCCGTATACACATTGAAAGCTAAACAATAGCCTGTGGAAGCATCACATAGACACCAGATTTTAATGCCCCATTTGACTGGCTTTTTCGGCATGTACTGTTTCCAGCTCAGGCGCCCGTCGAATTTAATCATAGCCTCATCAACTGACAGTGATGCCCAGGGAGACAGCATCTTTGGAAAGTTATGCTGAAGGATCTTGATAAAGGGCCTGACCTTGTGCAATTTATCATTTGCATCTTGCTGATCTGTGACATCCCTACACTGCAAGAAGCGGCAAAGCTGTTCAAATCTGTTCCTGGACATCCTGTTTGCAATATAGGGGACACGCAGACACTCATCTGTGCTCCAGAAGTCAGTTATGGATGGCAAACTGTGTATACCCATCAGAATATTAAATCCTACAAAGGCCCTGATCTCCTCCTCAAATGTGTCATACCAGGTCGAAGGGGGGTTATTCAGACCGGCATAGGTGTTTGTATGCATGACTAAATCTGAGAAAAACAAAACACCTATCAGTTGCAGAAATATTTCTAGGACCCCAGCAACATGTGTTGACAGACCTGGCTGGACTTGAAGGGGCCTGATGGTGGGAGCCGTCACAGTGTCTGTCCATTCAATGTCCAGAACACCTCTTTCCCCCCCTCCTCCTCCTCCTCTCCCTCCCCTTCCTCCTCTCCTTCCTCTGCCTCCGCTTCCTCCTCTGCTTCCTCCTCTGCTTCCTCCTCTGCCTCCGCTTCCTCCTCTGCTTCCTCCTCCGCTTCCTCCTCTGCCTCTGCTTCCTCCTCTGCCTCCGCTTCCTCCTCTTCCTCTACCTCTTCCTCTCAACCTTGGTGGTTCTTCCTCATCCTCCTCTCCTTCATCTTCACATTCCTCATTTTCATCACTGGATTCAGCTTCACTGCTCTCACACACCAAATCCATCTAAAACCAAAAACCACTAACAGCGAAAGAGCTCTCTTTTCTCTGCTTTTTTTTTTTGCAATGCAACATTTTACAAAGCAAGCAAGGTCAGGTCTTCCTACCCCTCTAGTCTTTCCACCACCTTCTAATGAAGAAATATGTGGTTATGGTTATGGTTATTTAGCAGACGCCTTTGTCCAAAGCGAATATATATATATATATATATATATATATATATATATATATATATATATATATATATATATATATATAAATATAAATATATATGTATATATATTTTTTAAAAAACTATAGGCTATAATGCAGAGAAATGTGGGGGAAGCTATTTGGCAACCTTCCTCAGGGTTTGGGGCTACTTCAGAACTACACTGCAATGCCATGACAAGACTAGGCCTACCACCAACAATTTTACTACTACGACCATAACGCTATATAAGTCACAGAATTAGTTTCCACAAAATGCCTTATGTACTTCAAATACGTTTGCACAATTACACTTACGTGACCGAGTTGATTATAGTCTAACTCTGGCAACCTACATGCTGGGGCTACACTTGTTGGACGAATGACGGTGACACGTCCCGTTAGAAATTCTCCCTATATCATCAGGCACATCACTTGAAATGTAGGCTGATAGGCGCTTTACATAGGCCAGAAAACATGATGGGACCAACGACGTGAACTACTTATAATATACCAAGCAAACAAGGAGTTACACGTTAGCAAAAATCTACAGTGTCAGACGTTTTTCTTCTCCGGAGTTCAGCGTTGCGAGTAGCTTATGCTAGTACATTTATCTCACTGTCTTGGATTTGGATATGACTACATTTCAGGATCTTCAATGATAACCAACAGATAAGGTAATAATGATCATCATTCTTGCTTTATTACCTCTTAGTGTAAGTGTAGTATACATAGGCCCTACATGCTTTGTTGAAAGACACTGACCCGCAAGCTCGCCAAAAAACTTTATCAATAAATCATCTGGAGTTAGCATGGCTAATCAAAACTGCTGTAGTGCCAAAGTTGGCACTGGCACGTCTGTAGGCTAATTAAGATTGTTTATATAAACATTAACTTTATTACTTACAGTAGTGTCATTGACATCCGAGTCAGAAAACTCCGGCTCTATTTGCGAATCGGTGCAAAACACCACTGTCTCCTCCAAAGTAAACAACCGGCGTCTTTTCGGAGCTGTCATTTTCTTGGTCTGCTGTCTAGTAGTGTCTCTGAGGTAATCGAGTGATAAGAAGAGGCTGCAAATTGCTACAAAGTAATACTTGGCACACTGCGGCGGGAATTGACAGTAAATGTAACTAATGAAAGGCTACAACAACCAATGCAAACATCGCTAATAGTTATGATGATACCAGATAACACGGAACCTCCGCTCTCATGTCAGTCTAAACTGCGGCCAAGGGACATCACTTACAAACATGACAATATCTCAAAATAGTTGAATACAAACATGTACATTTTAATACATCAATCAGCTCATTAAAGTCTCATAAACTAGTGAGATGTGTAGTTACAGTTAAGCAACATAATTTCTCCGTAGTTACAGGTGTATTTTCACTGCGGCCGTCAACGGCCGCTATGCGAGTGTACAGAACGGCCGCTGCCGGCCGCTATGGGGTCTAGAGGGTTAATTGAATTGACGTCAGTGACGCACTAAGTTTCGTTTTACAGATGCTTGCCTGTTACATGCGTGATTCATGCAAGTAAAGAAAACCTTGTTTGAAGCCGTTGCAGTTTTGCCCATTTATTTGCTGGCTAGTTAGATATTACAGAACAATCCCATACTGCAGGGTCTATTTCTATGTTAAGATCATCCGACCATGCAGTGCGTAGGTTGTCAGAGGTTGAAGATTGATGCGCAAGAAGAGTGTAGTAAATCCTTGATATGGTACCTTTCCGGTATGGGTTAATTTGGAGGATGGTATCTACGAGCGTGGGAGACGGTATGGTGGGAAAACTGGGAAAACGGTTACGTACAAAATCTCTTATCTGCAGGTATCTGAAAAAGTGGGTTGAAGGCAAGTTATAAGCCTGTGCTAACTGACCAAAAGAAGCAAATTTACCATCAATGTAAAGATGATTAAATGATATAATTCCCTTGTCTCTCCAGATTAAAAAAGCATTATCCATAATGGATGGAGTGAACAGAGGGTTAGAGCAAACAGGAGCCAGACCAGATATGGATTGCAGAGCAAAATGTTGTTTAAATTGAGTCCAGATTTTAAGACAATTTTTCACTACAATATTATCTGAGTGCACAGACGGTGATATAGTCGTGGGGAAGCACAGGAGGGACATCAGGGACGATGAACCACAAGAGGCCTCCTCAACCTGTAACCAGGGTGGGGGTTGGTCCCTAGTGCAACAACAGTGTAACATGGCTCTAATGTTCGCTGCCCAGTAGTAGAGTAAGAAGCTGGGGAGGGCTAGGCCACCCAGCTCCTTAGGTTTTTGTAGAGTGTCTTTTTTAATTCTAGGGGCCTTCTTGTTCCATAAAAATTGGGAAATTGTGTGGTCTAATGAGTGAAAAAAATGTTTAGTAAGGAAAATGGGTATACATTGGAAGAGATATAAAAATTTTGGGAGCACATTCATTTTTACACAATTTATCCGCCCTGCAAGAGAGAGGGGCAAAAGAGACCATCGCTGAAGATCCTGAGTCAAGCCTGCCAGGAGAGGGGAGAAATTACGTTTATATAAGTCTGAATAGTTTTTGGTTATACAGACACCCAGGTATTTAAAATGCTCAGAAGATGTTTTGAAAGGAAGATCAGATAATGGATATGCCATGGCTGCCGCATTTATGGGCATTAATTCACTTTTTTGGAAATTTAGTTTGTAGCCTGAAATTTGACCAAACTCCTCCAATAAGTTTAAGACAAGAGGGAAAGCTCTGTCTAAGTCAGAAACAAAAAGTAAGAGGTCATCAGCATACAGGGACACTTTATGCTCAAAACCACCCCTTGACATACCTGGTATTTGACTGGACCTTAGAGCCAACGCCAACGGTTCAATGGCTATGGCGAACAAGAGTGGAGAGAGTGGACACCCCTGACGGGTCCCACGCTTGAGGGGGAAGTAGTCAGAATAATCATTGTTTGTGCGAACACAAGCTTGGGGGGACGTATATAAAAGTCTAATCCATGATATGAAGGTATTACCAAAGGCAAAACGTTTTAAGACAGAAAACAGATATGGCCATTCTACACGGTCAAATGCCTTCTCTGCATCCATGGAAATAACCACCTCAGGGGTGTCAGAGGGTGTTGGTGCATAAACAATATCAAATAGACGTCGAACATTATGAAAAGAATGTCTGTCTTTAACAAACCCAGTTTGGTCAGTACCTACAATAGTTGGCAACACAGTTTCCAGGCGCCTAGCCAACATTTTGGCCAAGAGCTTGACGTCTGCACATAGCAGAGAGATGGGGCGGTAGTTACCACAAGAAAGTGGGTCTTTGTCCTTTTTTAAAAGGAGAGAAATAGTGGCCTGTCTTAATGTGGGGGGAAGGTTGCCATTTTGCATAGATTCATTAAACATGTTAAGTAAAATTGGGGCTAATTGATCTGAGAATGTCTTATAAAATTCAGCCGGGAGGCCATCAGGGCCTGGGCATTTACCACTCTGCATCAGCATCAAAGCACTACGGAGTTCACCAATTGAAAAGGGTTCATCCAATCTAGATGATGTAGCACTGTCAATGGAGGGAATTGTCATACTGATTCTCATCAGCTACACATTCAGAGGTGTACAATTTGGCATAGAAGTCTTTGAATTGATTGTTAATTACCTTTGGGTCAATAGTTGTCCCATCAGAAGTACTGATCTGAGTTATGTGTTGTGATGAAGATGCTTGACGGATCTGGTGTGCAAGCAGTTTGCTAGGTTTATCTCCAAATTCATAAAATTTATGACGAGATTTTGACAGTGACTCTGCTGCTTCATTGGAAGCCAGGAGATCAAATTCTGCCTTTTTCGTGAGTAATTCTTTGGACAGATCTGCACTGGGTGAATCCACACATCTAGACTGAAGCTCTGATATATCCCTAGCAAGGCTGGCACTTATCTCTGAGGTGATCCTTTTCTGATGAGCTGAATAAGATATTATCTCTCCTCTCAGGTAGGCTTTGCACGCCTCCCAAATGGCTGCTGCTGATGTGTCTGGGTTTACATTGGTAGAAATATAGACATCAATGCGGTTCTTAATTGTCAAAACAAAGTTTGGGTCAGAAAGCAATAAAGAATTAAAGCGCCAGGGCGAGCGTGTCAAAGATCTACCAGGAAAAGAGATGTCAACAACCATTGTTGCATGGTCAGATATCACAATGGGAGTATAGGAACATGAACTGACAGATGGTAGGAGTTTGCTATCAATGAGAAAGTAATCAATGCGAGAGAATGTGCCATGGACAGGAGAAAAGAAAGAAAGCTGTTTAGTACTAGGGTTGAGGAAGTGCCAGGCATCCGTGACCGCATATTGCTCCATAAACATCTGAATTACTTTTGATGATTTAGATAAACTAGAGGGCTTATTGGATGATCGATCAAGCAAAGGGTCAAGACAACAATTGAAATCACCAGCAAGAATGAGTTGGTGAGAAATCAAATCAGAGAGAGAGAAAAAAAAGTTTTTGAAAAAAATATCGTTGTCCCAGTTTGGGCCATACACATTTGCCAAAATCAGACTATTACCTCCCATTTTGCCTGTGATGATGACATAGCGACCATTTGTGTCAGACACCACGTTGGTCACAGAGAATGGCACAGATTTGTGAATAAGAATGGCAACTCCCCGGGCCTTACTTGAAAAAGAAGAGTGAAAGATTTGGCCCACCCAGCCCCTCTGGAGTTTAAGGTGATCTGAAGGCAGAAGATGAGTCTCTTGAAGAAAGGCTATTTTAGTGTTTAAATGTGTAAGATGATTAAACACTTTATTTCGTTTAACAGGGGAGTTCATACCCTTAACATTCCAACTAACAAATCTTAAAGCGCCACCCGGTGTACGCAGGGTATTTGTGTGTGCCATCATGTGATTGGGTAATTTTGAGGGTGTGTTGCAATAACAATCACTGGTTCGTCTGTCAAAGACAACGCCACCTGCTCCCAACCCAACGCCAGAGATGAGAGGTAGAGCACTTGCTTAAGTTGAATACATAAAGTCATAAGAGCAGCATGCACGCAGGAGAAAAGAAAATACACATAAAACACATAACAACTAACTGAAATTACATTAACCCTAGACCCAATCCCATGCCCCCTCCCCATAATTCCAGCCACTGCATCAATACGCAGCAACATCGAGCACTCTGATTCTCTGATCAGCGTATTTCCCACACTTCCTAACGTTAACGCGCTGCTCCCACATATAGTCGAAAAACTCACGTAACCGATTATGCTAATGTAATAACAACACAAAAACAGTTGCAATAGGCAAACAGGCTCACATTTAGGAATTGTGTACCATCCAGCACTAACATTGTCAGAAATAAAACCAACACCTCGCATACAACCGGAGGCGAACAGTACAATGTGCTGTATAATGGGCGCATACGCAGAGCTAAATTTGTAAAGAGCCCCATAGTCAACGGAGCACTAGCTACCGTCAAGCTAGTGCTAACGTTAAGCTAACGATACAGATAGAAATGCTTTGAGTTCGTTAGCGCCACCAACCACACACACTAAAGGGCACTTACCTTCAGGCCATTGAATAAAGTTCAGTCGTTTGCATGCTTCTCCGCCTGCAAACCTTGAACAAACTTGGTGGCTTCTGCTACAGATGAGAGCCAAGCCCGCTCTCCAGTAGGCAAGGTGATGCGAAGTTTAGCAGGATAAAGAAGAGCCGGCTTGTATCCACGCCGATAGAGCTCAGCCATGCAGGGTTTGAACTCGCCGCGCTGCTTCAACAGGTCTGGGCTGTAGTCATCGTAAATGCGAATCTTGTGGCCATTGTAGAGCAGGTCGCCTCCTTTGCGTGCCTCACGGATAACCAGGTCCTTCATTTGGAAACGATGGAACCGAATGATGACAGGTCGTGGCCGCTGGCCTGGAGCAGGTTTTGGAGCCAGGCTCCTATGCGCTCGGTCCAGCTCAGGGGGAGAGCCAAGCACAGTCTCGCCAAAGACATCCAAAAGCATCTGAGAGAAGAATGTGGACGGACGAGTGCCTTCTATGTTCTCAGGTAGGCCGATTATCCTTATATTTTGTCGTCTGCTGCGACCCTCAAGGTCAGCCACCTTGGCCCTAAGAGACTCGTTGTCACGCAGCATGGCAGAGCATGTAGTCTCTAGTTGTTGGATGCGGTAATCAGAGTCGGTGGCATTGACTTCCAACGAGGAAATCCGTTGCCCATGGTCAGTGACCTTTGTGAGCAGGGTGTCCAAGGTGTTGGTCAGCGAATCAAAGGAGGACTTGAAGTCAGCAGCAAGCGCACTCCTGTGTTCCCCCAGAAGCGAGCTAATATCCGCCATGCTAACTCCAGCGCTAGCAACCAACATTGCAGCATTTGCAGGATCGCTTTTATCTACTTTGCCCTTAGGTTTCGACATTTAAAAACTGTCTGTATGCAACGCACTAGTATAAAACTTCAAATGGCATGCACTAGTATAAGAATATACTGAAAAAGGGTAGCATAAAAGGTAAATATAAAAGCTTGGTCGTGGGAGCGAGCCGCGCACACGTCTACTCCGCACACTGCATTCCGGAAGTCCCTTTTTAACACATTTTTAACACAATCTCATAACATAATAACCATAACTATGAAAAACCTTAATTTGGTTCTTAAGTCCGACGTCACAGACCGAAAAGATTTTCTCAATGCTTACTAAAGCAGCACCCTTTTAGCGATTGTAAAACAAAATCAACATTTACTGTCATGTACTCATAAAAAGCATTTCTAAGTAATGAAATTCCTTGTGCTCATGTGTCCATTCAACTACAGACACAAATTAAAAAGAAAATAAATAAATAGATACTATACAAAAAGAGGGGTTGGGGAGCACCAAGAGACACCCAGTAGCAACAGGGGCAAGGAAAAACTCTCTTGTTCAGGAAGAAACCTTGGGCAAATACACTGCTCAAGGGGCCAACCCAACTGCCTGGGGTCGTGCTAGTAAAGGGAGCATGTAAGTTTGTGTGTGTGTGTGTGTGTGTGTGGGCAAGGGAATCCTAAGGGCAGGCATGTGTGGTGTCTTGGGTGGAGTGGTGATGGGTATACTGTAGCTGTGCAGCCAGATGACATGTTCAAGGGAAGCGTCCAGGCCTCTGCGAAAAATAGGATTTGGTTGAGACAACAAGTCAGTAGTAAGATGATACATTTTTTAAAGGTTACTCAGGACAGCGGAAAAAAAAAACAGTTTATTTTACTGTCTATCCTCCTGAGACCCGGCCATTCATTTTTGTCCTCTGTAGGGGACATCAGTCTAAGTCTTATAAATGAAATACCATTCATGCCAACTATTTCAATCCTTTTGTACTCTCAAGAGGACATCCTGGGCTTTCTGGTGATACCACAATCATGTGGGTTGGGTTAACAGATTTCACAATTTTTATTTTCAAAATGGCGGCTATTGAGTTTTTTTCATTTCATGGCAGCAACAGAGTTAATTGACCATTTTTGGTCATTATTATGTGTTTTATTGCACACAGTCAATTTGTGTCATAAAAATGACAGTCTCAACTTGAATTCAGAGAGATTTCAGAAAGATCCAGCAAGTTTAACACCTTCAAAACATAACTTTTGTTCAATGTCCCCTGTAGTGGACATCGGGACTTATACCCCCTGCTTTTTAACCAATTTCTAAGTTTTAGAAGGCAGAGGGTTGAGTGAGACAACAAGGTCTTTTCTACTTATTTCTAATAAATAAAAGGAGATACAGGATAAAAGGGGATCCCTTAAGGTACAATACAGCCCCAGAAGCAGTGTGTGAGCTAGAGCTTTAAGGTTTATTAAGAAATAAGTACATCGTAGGTGAATTTGCCTCAATGTACATTGCCCAATTTGTAAAAAGGTGTATTTTGGGCAACTGATTACTCCATTTACCTGTAAATGATTATTTGCCACTCCTAAAAGTGCTTTCACGTTTACAATTTATCCATCGAGCATCCCTTTAGTGTACCTCTGCCATCCTAGGATGCCCTGAATACTAACGTTTCATTCATCTCTTGGGTCTTTGGCACAGGGGTCAGAGGTCAAATAATGAGAGTCCCTATCATGGTGTATACTCTCTGATGCCCTCACAGCAAGCCATTGCACTTCTTCAACACATGTTCATTAAAGGGAGAGTGTAGTAACCCCTCCAAACCTAAAACCTAGCTCTACAGTGTGCCATGTATGCAGACTTGCTGCAACACTGATGAGCCAGGCTCATTATTATGGCTGTCTGAATGCTTATTTATTATTATGGCAACACTTCATTATAGTAGCCATCTCTGAAAGCTATGTTAAAAACACTTAAGGGGGAGCAAAGCCTTTCTTGGCCACCTATTTGCCTGTAATATCTCACATACCCTAACACTCCATTGACTTTAATGCAATACTATTACTACACATTAATAATTCCCATAGGGTTAGGACATTCGGATAGTCCCGATGTCCTCTGCAGAGGACATTTGATAACTCAGCAACTAAGAACATTTTTGGAATTTTTTTTGCTGCAGCATGTTTCTTTAGACCAAAATACTTAAATCATCTAAAACAAATCTCAAAATTAAAACTTTTTTTCCCGGGTCTCAGGAGGCTATGGAGAAAAACAAGAGAGTCTGAAAGCTGTTGGACCCAGAAAGAGATGTATTATCCCATTATTACATATAGCATCAAGAGCTTCTATCACCAGCTCTACCTGTATGGATTTACCAGGCCTGAATTTAATCTCGAAAACCATGGAAGTCCCAGCTTGGTTGTGACTGCCAATGAGGTCAAGGTACGTATCACCACTTTAACGCAAAATTCTGCTGAGTCATCAATACAAATAAAAACCATGGAAAAAAGTAAGTCTGAAGAACATGAGTGCTCACTAACTCTTTCTTTCACCTGCCACCCACGTCCCTTTTTCCTACAGGTGTTTGCCCATCTTTACTTTCAGAGGGGGTGTCGGCACCTCTTGGCCCAGCTGAAGTGGCATGAAGGGACCAAAGCTTCTGTAGATGGTTGCAAGCTGAATGATGAAATGTTCAGCTCAACCTCCCACAGACCCACTGTCCAATCATCCTGCCCCATGAGCGGCCTGAAACCTCCTTGCCTGCTTGCCGCTGAGCAGGTAGGCTTGGCTTCACAGACCTCCGCATTGGCGGACCAGCTCAAGTCTCTTCTTCTCTGTGAGGACAATGTGGCCCAGCCCCAGAAGCCGTTTCTGTCCCCCCTCATGCTGACTGCTTTGGAGAGCAAGAGAAGGGCCTTGATTGGCTTCCTTCAGAAGCATAGAGCCAACTCTGCAGCTCCATGGAGTTCCAGCTACAGCACCACTGGCTGAAGACCTGAGACCAATGACAACTCCCCATACCTTCAGCAAACCTACAAAGTTGAATGATAACAGAATGATATTCAGCTACATAACACAAACTCATTTTGCAATACACTTTAACGTTACAAAAAATATGCCTCCTCTTTTATTCTGTTGCTCAAAATACAAAACACATTTGTGAGACATTCTATACAGAGACTATCATGTCACAGGTGAAAAGGAATCTAAGATGTATACAAGTCTAATAAGCTATGTAATAAAATGTGCCATTAATAAAGGGCATGCAACATAACGTTACACATATGAAATAGGCTTGCCTATGCATGCCTATACATGGGACTGTGTATGGTCTTCTGTCTCTCTCTCAGAAATGGGTCTTGCCAGATATTTTAGTTGGTCTTGACCAAGTCCAGAAGGCTTTTGAAAATATTTTTTTTTTCATAAATAATCTCCTCCAAGTGACCTTGTTCAGAAAAAAAGGTTTACATTTACATAAATTCATTTAGCTGATGTTTTTGTCCAAAGCAACTTACAAAAATAGGGACCAAACAAGAGACAGTGTGAATAGGAGACAATAATGTAACAATACGCACTACCTTGTAATAAGTGAGGGATCATGTACTGTATTGGGTTGGTACCGATGTGATTGGGCCAGCCCAGTGTCAATCGGGCCGCTGCCTGGTTTTGTGGGCCAGTCAGAAACAATAATATATAGATGAAAAACAGTGTCAGACCTATATCACCGCAGCCCACCAGGAAAATGCCCGGTATGCCAGATGACCAGTCCGCCCGTGTGTGTGTGTGCGTGCGTGTGTATGTGTGTGTGTGTTAGCATGTGTGCTGAGTGCTACAGTAGTTGCAGTCTACAGCATGTAGGCTGTAATAAAACGACACAAGCAGATACTGTGTGAAGATTTGGATGACGATAATACATAAAACTCATTTAAAACATTTTACAACATATACGGGATTTATGGTGTGATGGATTGCAAGAGAGGGAACATGAAGGAGAGAGAATTAAATGATCAAAAAGAGGGATGGTGGAAGGTTGTCCATGAAATAGGGACAGAACAGCACTTATTCCTTGTTAAGTAATGACAATCTCATGACTATCTCTGATCTGATCTATTTGAGGGTTTGCTCTTCATCAGGTTTGTGTGTGTGTTTGTACAAGTGTGTGTGTGCGTGTGTTAGTGTGTATCTGAGTTTGAGCTACAGTACTCTCTGTTCTGCCTCCAGGGTTGCAAAACCAAATGGCTATGTATGTACACTAAAACAGAGAGAGAGAGAGAGACAGACAGAGAAAGAGCAAGATAGTGAGAGACAGAGAGAGAGAGAGAGAGAGAGAGAGAGAGAGAGCAAGAGTGAGGGAAGCAAACAAACAAAAACACACAAGGGCTCAACTTTCAGACGCGGCCCTCATGTGATCTCTTTTGACAGAGGCGATGGCTTCTGGGGAGAAAAAAAACATATTTATGGACCACACCACGGTCCATTCGTTCTACTTAAGAACACAGAGCAGATTGTCTCTCTTCTCAACAGCCCCCCCCTCCCCACCTACATTCCTTGCGTGTCCCACCAGACTTGGCAAAGTGGTGAACTACTGTCATGGCCACGAGTTCCCTGTGATTTCATGTCAGACTTAATTTGTGGAGACACATTTGTTTTTATGGAAAGCCACTTGTAGTAAAACTCTCACCCATGTGGCTAATCCATAAACTGGAGGAAGCTCAGGATCCTGTGTGGAAACATTGTGTCGCTTGTCTCATAGGTCTCATAGAACTTCCTCATCCCCAGTAGAGGATCTCTTTAATTGACAGATTTCCTCTCTTCCTATAAATGGAGATAACATGCAGCCCCTTCGGGTCATGGTACGGCTCACAACCAATGCCTTTGTCTGACAGAGAGTCTCTCATCTGGAGGTCGAGGGGCTTGTGTGTGAGAGGAGAAAGCAGCATCAGGAAGGACTTCCAAAGGACTCAGAAGTTGGCCATTGGACTTTGATTCCAACTTTATAATAAGGGTATGGACTTGACCCAAGTTTAGAAATAAGTTCTCTAACTTTGAATAGCCTTCTTTTGTACTAGTAGGAGAGTTCTCTGGAATGCAGCCTGGGCATCTGATAGAGTGTCTGATATGTGGAGACCCCAGGGATCAGTTCTCGGACCTCTTGTTTGAACTCCATAGAACCATGCAACCATACTTGCATTTGATAGACAGATGTCTTTGGCTCTTTTGCCAGATGACTACAGCCCAGTAAACTCATTGTGGCACTGTGTAGTGCAAATAAAGAAAAAAAAGCCAAAATGTTGCTAAAGTAGCCTAAATAAGCACAGTAAATACGGACAAATGAGAGATTGTGTTTGATTAAAAGAGATTAAAATTAGACTCTGGGGTATACAAACCAAAGGCTGAAATCTTGGCAAGACTGTCACCGGCCATATAAAAGCTTGTTCATTTTCATGCGCCTGACTGTACATGCGCTTTATTTAAGCAATTAAGCCTGGAGAGGCCGTGGTTTACACTGATTGTGGAACTGCTAAGGGGCGTCGTTAGGCACAGTGCGTAAGTGGAGTGCCTAAACCCCCCTTAGCTGTTCTAAAATCAGTGTAAACTACACATTCAAGTGGCTTATTGCTTTTCTGAAATGGTTAGTACATCTATCTGGCAAGATTTAATAAAACAAAGGCACAGCAACGAGAAATGTAACAGTTTATTCATAGATAATCATTCTTCTGACAAGAAATATATTACCTCTACTTGAATGGTTCACAAGCAACATCAAGACGCAGCTACTCTAACTTCTCTATGAAGTTGTGGTACTATAGAACGAAATGCTGTCAAGGTGTATGTTTGTGTTGGATTTTACAACAGCATCGGACGCTGTCATCAAAGACCTTGTCCACATCCCCTGCTCTCGGCTAGGCAAAAAGGTGACAGAGCCCTCACAGTCACTGCTCCACGCTTGTGGAATCAGCTGCCACCTGATATAAGAACGCTTCAGTTACTCGCCTGGTGTACAGTACTGTAGCTCCCGTCAGTGTATAATAATACGTATCACACAAGTAATCATACATGCATGTAGTACTCGTAGTATATTTTGCTTTATGAATTGTGCTTTATTCAAATATTAGTATGTCTTTATTGCTTTTTATTTGACTTAAATTTGCCTTGAAATGTTCCTTTTGCATTTACTTACAGTTTTTTCTGAATGCTTCAGCACTAATCGTGATTCTTGTAGCACAATTTCTAAAACTATTAACACATATGACAAAACCACTCACTGAGTTTGCCAAACTAAAAGCAAAAACACTGCTTTTAACTCAGTTTCGAATTTTTTAACACCCACTTTGCAAAACTGTAGGCACAATTCACTGCACAACACTCTTCTTGCAGAACTTTAAACACAACTCACTGCTTACAATCAATTACCAAATTTCCAATACACTCCTAGCAAAATCATACACATGTATGGCTATCATTAACACTATTTTGCAAACTGTTTGGCACATTTTCACATGTGAAAACTGTTTTAGATCATAAGTTCACTTTGCAATCAGCCAAAGCAGTGTAAATAAGGCACAAGTAAGATATCCGTGTGGAGTACAATGGAGGGAGCAGGAAGAGTGAGAATTAGAGGTGGCCTAGGAAGAGGACGTGGAGGTGAAGAAGTAGGAGAAAGAGGAGGAGGAAGAGGACAAGGAGGTAAAGGAGAGAGAGGGAGAGGATGACAAGGACAAGGAGCCAGGTGCCTTGGACGGGAGGACAGTGCATGCGATGTAGATAAAATGTTGTGGCCGTAGCCAGAGAGACGTCATGATGTAGACAGGTTTTTTTTTTTTTTGTCTCAGTGAAATGACTATTTTGTGATTTGACTTTGTATTTGTTTTGATGAGTGTGAACACCAATACTTGAAGTTTGGATTCCTATGTTTACAGAACTATATCAAAAATATGACCTTAAACTGGTCCAATGAGCATGCCCAGTAGAGCTGAGCATGCCCAGTAGAACTGGTCCACTGAGCATGCCCAATAGAACTACACCACTGAGCATGCCCAGTAGAACTGGACCACTGAGCATGCCCAGTAGAGCTGGTCCACTGAGCATGCCCAGTACAGCTGGTCCACTGAGCATGCCCTTTAGAACTGGTCCACTGAGCATGCCCAGTAGAGCTGCTCCAATGAGCATGCCCGGTAGAGCTGGTCCACTGAGCATGCCCAGTAGAGCTGGTCCACTGAGCATGCCCAGTAGAACTACACCACTGAGCATGCCCAGTAGAACTGGTCCACTGAGCATGCCCAGTAGAGCTGGTCCATTGAGCATGCCCAGTAGAACTGGTCCACTGAGCATGCCCAGTAGAGCTGGTCCACTGAGCATGCCCAGTAGAACTGGTCTACTGAGCGTGCCAAGTAGAACTGGACCACTGAGCATGCCCAGTAGAGCTGGTCCACTGAGCGTGCCCAGTAGAACTGGTCCACTGAGCATGCCCAGTAGAGCTGGTCCACTGAGCGTGCCCAGTAGTATTGGTCCACTGAGCATGCCCAGTAGAGCTGGTCCACTGAGCATACCCAGTAGAACTGGGCCACTGAGCATGCCCAGTGGAGCTGGTCCAATGAGCATGCCCAGTAGAGCTGCTCCACTGAGCATGCCCAGTAGAACTGGTCTACTGAGCATGCCCAGTAGAGCATGCCCAGTAGAGCTGGTCCACTGAGCATGCCCAGTAGAACTGGTCCACTGAGCATGCCCAGTAGAGCTGGTCCACTGAGCATACCCAGTAGAACTTGTCCACTGAGCATGCCCAGTAGAACTTGTCCACTGAGCATGCCCAGTACAACTGGTCCACTGAGCATGCCCAGTAGAACTGGTCTACTGAGCATGCCCAGTAGAGCATGCCCAGTAGAGCTGCTCCACTGAGCATGCCCAGTTGAACTGGTCTACTGAGCATGCCCAGTAGAACTGGTCCACTGAGCATGCCCAGTTGAACTGGTCTACTGAGCATGCCCAGTAGAACTGGTCCACTGAGCATGCCCAGTAGAGCTGGTCCACTGAGCATGCCCAGTAGAACTGGTCTACTGAGCATGCCCAGTAGAACTGGTCCACTGAGCATGCCCAGTAGAGCTGGTCCACTGAGCATGCCCAGTAGAACTGGTCCACTGAGCATGCCCAGTAGAACTGGTCCACTGAGCATGCCCAGTAGAGCTGGTCCAGAGAGCATGCCCAGTAGAACTGGTCCACTGAGCATGCCCAGTAAAACTACACCACTGAGCATGCCCAGTAGAACTGGACCACTGAGCATGCCCAGTAGAAATGGACCACTGAGCATGCCCAGTAGAACTGGACCACTGAGCATGCCCAGTAGAACTGGTCCACTGAGCATGCCCAGTAGAGCTGGTCCACTGAGCATGCCCAGTAGAGCTATTCCACTGAGCATGCCCAGTAGAGCTGGTCCAATGAGCATGCCCAGTACAACTACACCACTGAGCATGCCCAGTAGAGCTGGTCCACTGAGCATGCCCAGTATAGCTGGTCCACTGAGCATGCCCAGTAGAAGTGGTCCACTGAGCTTGCCCAGTAGAGCTGCTCCACTGAGCATGCCCAGTAGAACTGGTCTACTGAGCATGCCCAGTAGAGCATGCCCAGTAGAGCTGGTTCACTGAGCATGCCCAGTAGAGCTGGTCCACTAAGCATGCCTAGTAGAGCTATTCCACTGAGCATGCCCAGTAGAGCTGGTCCAATGAGCATGCCCAGTAGAACTACACCACTGAGCATGCCCAGTAGAACTGGTCCACTGAGCATGCCCAGTAGAGCTGGTCCACTAAGCATGCCCAGTAGAGCTATTCCACTGAGCATGCCCAGTAGAGCTGGTCCACTAAGCATGCCCAGTAGAGCTATTCCACTGAGCATGCCCAGTAGAGCTGGTCCAATGAGCATGCCCAGTAGAACTACACCACTGAGCATGCCCAGTAGAACTGGTCCACTGAGCATGCCCAGTAGAACTGCTCCACTGAGCATGCCCTGTAGAGCTGGTCCACTGAGCATGCCCAGTAGAAATGGTCCACTGAGCATGCCCAGTAGAACTCGACTACTGAGCATGCCCAGTAGAACTTGTCCACTGAGCATGCCCAGTAGAACTGGTCCACTGAGCATGCCCAGTTGAACTGGTCTACTGAGCATGCCCAGTAGAGCATGCCCAGTAGAGCTGCTCCACTGAGCATGCCCAGTTGAACTGGTCTACTGAGCATGCCCAGTAGAACTGGTCCACTGAGCATGCCCAGTAGAGCTGCTCCACTGAGCATGCCCAGTAGAACTGGTCTACTGAGCATGCCCAGTAGAGCATGCCCAGTAGAGCTGGTTCACTGAGCATGCCCAGTAGAACTGGTCCACTGAGCATGCCCAGTAGAGCTGCTCCACTGAGCATGCCCAGTAGAACTGGACCACTGAGCATGCCCAGTAGAGCTGGTCCAATGAGCATGCCCAGTAGAGCTTGTCCACTGAGCATGCCCAGTAGAACTACACGACTGAGCATGCCCAGTAGAACTGGTCCACTGAGCATGCCCAGTAGAACTGGTCCACTGAGCATGCCCAGTAGAGCTGGTCCACTGAGCATGCCCAGTAGAACTACACCACTGAGCATGCCCAGTAGAGCTGGTCCACTGAACATGCCCAGTAGAACTGGTCCACTGAGCATGCCCAGTAGAGCTGGACCACTGAGCATGCCCAGTAGAACTTCTCCAATGAGCATGCCCAGTAGGAATGGACCACTGAGCATGCCCAGTAGAGCTGGTCCACTGAGCATGCCCAGTAGAACTGCTCCACTGAGCATGCCCAGTAGAACTGGACCACTGAGCATGCCCAGTAGAGCTTGTCCACTGAGCATGCCCAGTAGAACTACACCACTGAGCATGCCCAGTAGAACTGGTCCACTGAGCATGCCCAGTAGAGCTGGTCCACTGAGCATGCCCAGTAGAACTACACCACTGAGTATGCCCAGTAGAGCTGCTCCACTGAGCATGCCCAGTAGAACTTCACCACTGAGCATGCCCAGTAGGAATGGACCACTGAGCAGGCCCAGTAGAACTGGTCCACTGAGCATGCCCAGTAGAGCTGGTCCACTGAGCATGCCCAGTAGAACTACACCACTGAGCATGCCCAGTAGAGCTGGTCCACTGAGCATGCCCAGTAGAACTTCTCAACTGAGCATGCCCAGTAGGAATGGACCACTGAGCATGCCCAGTAGAGCTGGTCCACTGAGCATGCCCAGTAGGAATGGACCACTGAGCATGCCCAGTAGAGCTGGTCCACTGAGCATGCCCAGTAGAGCTGGACCACTGAGCATGCCCAGTAGAACTTCTCCACTGAGCATTCCCAGTAGGAATGGACCACTGAGCATGCCCAGTAGAGCTGGACCACTGAGCATGCCCAGTAGAACTGGTCCACTGTGCATGCTCAGTATAGCTGGTCCACTGAGCATGCCCAGTAGAAGTGGTCCACTGAGCATGCCCAGTAGAGCTGCTCCACTGAGCATGCCCAGTAGAGCTGGTCTACTGAGCATGCCCAGTAGAGCATGCCCAGTAGAGCTGGTCCACTGAGCATGCTCAGTAGAGCTGGTCCACTGAGCATGCCCAGTAGAGCTATTCCACTGAGCATGCCCAGTAGAGCTGGTCCAATGAGCATGCCCAGTAGAACTACACCACTGAGCATGCCCAGTAGAACTAGTCCACTGAGCATGCCCAGTATAGCTGGTCCACTGAGCATGCCCAGTAGAAGTGGTCCACTGAGCATGCCCAGTAGAGCTGCTCCACTGAGCATGCCCAGTAGAACTGGACCACTGAGCATGCCCAGTAGAGCTGGTCCAATGAGCATGCCCAGTAGAGCTTGTCCACTGAGCATGCCCAGTAGAACTACACGACTGAGCATGCCCAGTAGAACTGGTCCACTGAGCATGCCCAGTAGAACTGGTCCACTGAGCATGCCCAGTAGAGCTGGTCCACTGAGCATGCCCAGTAGAACTACACCACTGAGCATGCCCAGTAGAGCTGGTCCACTGAGCATGCCCAGTAGAGCTGGTCCACTGAGCATGCACAGTAGAACTACACCACTGAGCATGCCCAGTAGAGCTGGTCCACTGAGCATGCCCAGTAGAACTGGTCCATTGAGCATGCCCAGTAGAACTGGTCTACTGAGCATGCCCAGTAGAGCATGCCCAGTAGAGCTGCTCCACTGAGCATGCCCAGTTGAACTGGTCTACTGAGCATGCCCAGTAGAACTGGTCCACTGAGCATGCCCAGTAGAACTGGTCTACTGAGCATGCCCAGTAGAGCTGGTCCACTGAGCATGCCCAGTAGAACTACACCACTGAGCATGCCCAGTAGAGCTGCTCCACTGAGCATGCCCAGTAGAACTTCTCCACTGAGCATGCCCAGTAGGAATGGACCACTGAGCATGCCCAGTAAAACTGGTCCACTGAGCATGCCCAGTAGAGCTGGTCCACTGAGCATGCCCAGTAGAAGTGCACCACTGAGCATGCCCAGTAGAGCTGGTCGACTGAGCATGCCCAGTAGAACTTCTCAACTGAGCATGCCCAGTAGGAATGGACCACTGAGCATGCCCAGTAGAGCTGGTCCACTGAGCATGCCCAGTAGAGCTGGACCACTGAGCATGCCCAGTAGAACTTCTCCACTGAGCATGCCCAGTAGGAATGGACCACTGAGCATGCCCAGTAGAGCTGGTCCACTGAGCATGCCCAGTAGAGCTGCTCCACTGAGCATGCCCAGTAGAACTGGACCACTGAGCATGCCCAGTAGAGCTGGTCCAATGAGCATGCCCAGTAGAGCTTGTCCACTGAGCATGCCCAGTAGAACTACACGACTGAGCATGCCCAGTAGAACTGGTCCACTGAGCATGCCCAGTAGAACTGGTCCACTGAGCATGCCCAGTAGAGCTGGTCCACTGAGCATGCCCAGTAGAACTACACCACTGAGCATGCCCAGTAGAGCTGGTCCACTGAGCATGCCCAGTAGAGCTGGACCACTGAGCATGCCCAGTAGAACTTCTCCACTGAGCATGCCCAGTAGGAATGGACCACTGAGCATGCCCAGTAGAGCTGGTCCACTGAGCATGCCCAGTAGAACTGCTCCACTGAGCATGCCCAGTAGAACTGGACCACTGAGCATGCCCAGTAGAGCTTGTCCACTGAGCATGCCCAGTAGAACTACACCACTGAGCATGCCCAGTAGAACTGGTCCACTGAGCATGCCCAGTAGAGCTGGTCCACTGAGCATGCCCAGTTGAACTGGTCTACTGAGCATGCCCAGTAGAACTGGTCCACTGAGCATGCCCAGTAGAACTGGTCTACTGAGCATGCCCAGTAGAGCTGGTCCACTGAGCATGCCCAGTAGAACTACACCACTGAGCATGCCCAGTAGAGCTGCTCCACTGAGCATGCCCAGTAGAACTTCTCCACTGAGCATGCCCAGTAGGAATGGACCACTGAGCATGCCCAGTAGAACTGGTCCACTGAGCATGCCCAGTAGAGCTGGTCCACTGAGCATGCCCAGTAGAAGTGCACCACTGAGCATGCCCAGTAGAGCTGGTCGACTGAGCATGCCCAGTAGAACTTCTCAACTGAGCATGCCCAGTAGGAATGGACCACTGAGCATGCCCAGTAGAGCTGGTCCACTGAGCATGCCCAGTAGAACTTCTCCACTGAGCATGCCCAGTAGGAATGGACCACTGAGCATGCCCAGTAGAGCTGGTCCACTGAGCCTGCCCAGTAGAACTGGTCCACTGAGCATGCCCAGTAGAACTTCTCCACTGAGCATGCCCAGTAGGAATGGACCACTGAGCATGCCCAGTAGAGCTGGTCCACTGAGCATGCCCAGTAGAACTGCTCCACTGAGCATGCCCAGTAGAACTGGACCACTGAGCATGCCCAGTAGAGCTGGTCCACTGAGCATGCCCAGTAGAACTACACCACTGAGCATGCCCAATAGAGCTGGTCCACTGAGCATGCCCACTAGAACTGGTCAACTGAGTATGCCCAGTAAAGCTGGTCCACTGAGCATGCCCAGTAGAAGTGGTCCACTGAGCATGCCCAGTAGAGCTGCTCCACTGAGCATGCCCAGTAGATCTGGTCTACTGAGCATGCCCAGTAGAGCATGCCCAGTAGAGCTGGTCCACTGAGCATGCCCAGTAGAGCTGGTCCACTGAGCATGCCCAGTAGAGCTATTCCACTGAGCATGCCCAGTAGAGCCGGTCCACTGAGCATGCCCAGTAGAACTGGTCCACTGAGCATGCCCAGTAGAGCTGGTCCACTGAGCATGCCCAGTAGAACTACACCACTGAGCATGCCCAATAGAGCTGGTCTGGTATGCTGTACTGATGCGCGCGGTCTTGAGCAAGATGGCGCCAGTGTGTTTGTCGGCCTGCCGTCAGCTCATACCTGCGCGATCGGTGTCTTACATGTCCTGTCTGTTCGTCTATTCCCTACTGTTTCTTTGGAATTACTCCGATGCAGCAACATGGACTTATGACCGCCAAACGTTGATGAGCATCAGAAACACACTCGAGTTTCAATCTCATGACTGTCCTCCTGCTCCGCACAACAGATGTCATCCCAGATTCATCCATTTTTCTGCGGATTGTGTTCGCCAGCTTCCCTGCTGTATCTCCTACCGCAGGAAACGGCGTAGGAAGAGGGGAAATCGCGGCGGCGTCCGGGTGAGACTCAGGAGAGGAGTGAGTGTCCCCACTGCGCAGCCATGGTCCCGCCAGATCTCCAATGTCTGCGTAGGTCGCAGTGACCTATACCTGGCCCGGCGTTCGCGCGATTTCAGGTACTCCTGCCATCTATCCGTCACTCCACACCCGACAATGCTGGCTGACAGCCCTGCTCAACCGAGACCGCGCGTCCGAAGCGGCGGGGTGAATCTCCACAATATTCGCCCTCTGGAATACACCCGATGTCACCAGGCTTCTGCTTATTCCGCGAAAGCGGCCCTGGTAAATAGCAGGTCTGTGCTAAACAAGACTTTCATCTTAAACGACTTCTTTTCGGAACACGACCTGGATCTACTGTTTTTAACTGAGACTTGGATCGGCACTGGACCCGGTGAGTCGTCTGTTTTTGGTGAACTTTGTCCAACGAACTGCGCCTTCATTAGCACCCCAAGACGCGTCGGAAGAGGAGGCGGAGTAGCTCTGGTTTTTAAAAAACAATTGACGATACGGACTCTTTCTGTTGGGACTTACTCTAGCTTTGAGCTACAGTGCGTAAAAATAGAATCCACTACAACTCCGTTGGTCTGCGTCTTAGTCTACAGGCCTCCTAAGCCAAACAAGGACTTTATTAGTGAATTCTCTGACTTTTTATCGGGTTTTGTACCATTATATGACCGTTTGCTGATACTGGGTGATTTTAATATCCATGTCTGTTGCCCAGGCCGACCCATGGTCAGCGAATTTTGTCATCTCCTGGATTCCTTCAGTTTTCTTCAGCACATAAACAAGGCCACTCATGTACTCGGTCATACTCTTGATCTGATTATGTCCTACGGAGTTTTGATTAACAACATAAACATTGAGGACGCATCTTTCTCTGATCACAAGCCCATCGCGTTTGATATCACGTTATCTAATCCCCTGAGCACAAATAGAACCCCAGGCCACTTTTCCCGCTATATTAACTCCCTTACTTCAATCCAGTTTTCTGAAATGTTCCTGAAATCTGCCTTTTCAACTGCAGATGGGCCTTCCTCAAGCCCAGATGAAGTGATTGCCCTCTTCTATTCCTCCTGCTCAGATATCCTAAACTCTGTGGCCCCTCTCAAATATAGGCGGCCTAAGCTAATTTCCCAACAGCGGTTGGATGAACCCACCCGCTCTCTTAGACAGGCCTGTCGAATAGCTGAAAGAAGGTGGAAGAAAGATCATCTCACTGTCTCCTTTGATATTTTTAAAAATGCATTGGTGATCTATCAGGCAGCAGCCAAGAAAGCCAGAGCCAAACATTTCTCAGACATCATAAATAAGAATTCTCACAGACCCCAAATTTTGTTTGGCACCATCAACTCTATTATCAACCCCCGCTTAGCTCCAGAGGCTGAAGCATCCACTGCCATCTGTGAGAAATTCTTAAAGTTTTTCACTGACAAAATTGAAAACATTAGATCCTTGTTTAACCCTTCTCTGTCTGACACCTCACCTGGTTGCCCTGGTGCTATAGCTATTTTTGACAGGTTCCAACAGGTTTCTTTATCAGAGTTGAGGGACATAGTGCTGCATATGAAACCCACATCTTCCCCTTATGATGTTGTCCCCTCCCGTATCATTAAGGATAGTTTTGATACCGTTGGCCCCAGTATCCAAACCATCATAAATTCTTGCCTAGTTGCTGGCACCGTCCCCTCATGTTTTAAGCATGCGGTCGTCCAGCCTCTGCTTAAAAAACCTAACCTGGATACTAAGTGTCTAAAAAATTACCGCCCCATTTCTAAGCTCCCTTTTATCTCAAAAGTGCTGGAAAAGGTTGTCCTGTCACAACTGCAACCTTTTTTAGACTTGAATGAATTGTTGGAACCCTTTCAGTCAGGTTTTAAAGCTCGTCACAGCACCGAAACAGCTTTGCTAAAGGTGACAAATGACCTGTTACTCACATTAGACTCAGGTGATAGTGCTATCCTGGTTTTATTGGACCTTAGTGCTGCCTTCGATACAGTGGACCATAACACTCTTCTGAGCCGCCTTGAACAGTGGGTTGGCATCAAAGGCACAGCCCTTCAATGGTTCAGCTCTTATTTGAAACACAGGACTTTCTCAGTATCTTTAAGCCAGTTCTTCTCATCCACTGCCCCAGTTTCCTGTGGTGTCCCCCAAGGGTCTGTCCTTGGACCAGTCCTCTTCTGCCTGTATATGCTCCCACTAGGCAACATTATCAGAAAACACAACATATCATTTCACTTCTATGCAGACGACTCACAACTTTATCTGCCACTGAAGTCTAGAGACTCCCTTCAGCCTCTCCTGGACTGTCTGGATGATATTAAAGGCTGGATGGCAAACAACTTCCTCCAGCTAAACAGCGACAAGACAGAAGTTATGGTTTTTGGCCCTTCCAAATCAAGACACACACTTGTCAGTCATCTAGATCACCTTGCCCCACATGTTAAGTCCTATGCTAGAGACCTAGGTGTCATTCTTGATTCAGACCTTTGTTTTGACAAACAAATCTGTGCTGTTGTCAAAAATAGCTTTTACCAACTAAGAGTGATTGCCAAAATTAAGCCTTCCCTGTCATTTAATGACCTAGAAAAAGTCATCCACGCATTTATTACATCACGGTTGGACTACTGCAACTCTCTATATCTAGGCCTCCCCCAGTCCTTACTCAATCGACTCCAGATGGTCCAAAATGCAGCTGCTAGACTGCTGACAGGTACCAAGAAACATGCCCACATTACCCCAGTCCTGGCTTCCTTGCATTGGCTCCCTATTAATTTTAGAGTCCAGTTCAAGGTCCTTCTGTTTGTTTTTAAAGCTCTAAATGGGCAAGCCCCGAGCTACATCACTGACCTTCTCCACCTGCAGCAAGCCTCCAGGTCTCTCAGGTCAAATAATAAAGCTCTCCTCCATGTGCCCCGGTCAAGGCTCAAACAAAAAGGTGACCGAGCCTTTGCAGTAGCTGCGCCACGGCTGTGGAACAACTTGCCCCTGGACATTAAAAATGCTTCCTCCATCTGTGTTTTTAAGTCTAGGCTCAAAACCCACCTTTTTACCTTATCCTTCTCAGCTCCCTAAATGTTTTGCCTGTTTTGTCTTGTCTGTAACTTTGCACTTGTCGCCTGTGTTTGTCTCCTGCTGTTATTGTTGATCTGTGTCTGTCTGCTTCCTTTTTTGCCTTATTTTTCTTTATTTATATATTTTTACTCTGTACAGCACTTTGGTCAGTGAAAGCTGTGTTTAAATGTGCTTTATAAATAAATTTTACTTACTTACTTACTGGTCCACTGAGCATGCCCAGTAGAGCTGGACCACTGAGCATGCCCAGTAGAACTTCTCCACTGAGCATGCCCAGTAGGAATGGACCACTGAGCATGCCCAGTAGAGCTGGTCCACTGAGCATGCCCAGTAGAACTGCTCCACTGAGCATGCCCAGTAGAACTGGACCACTGAGCATGCCCAGTAGAGCTTGTCCACTGAGCATGCCCAGTAGAACTACACCACTGAGCATGCCCAGTAGAGCTGGTCCACTGAGCATGCCCAGTAGAACTGGTCCACTGAGTATGCCCAGTATAGCTGGTCCACTGAGCATGCCCAGTAGAGCTGGTCCACTGAGCATGCCCAGTAGATCTGCTCCACTGAGCATGCCCAGTAGAACTACACCACTGAGCATGCCCAGTAGAACTGGTCCACTGAGCATGCCCAGTAGAGCTGGTCCACTGAGCATGCCCAGTAGAACTACACCACTGAGCATGCCCAGTAGAACTGGTCTACTGAGCATGCCCAGTAGAGCTGGTCCACTGAGCATGCCCAGTAGAACTACACCACTGAGCATGCCCAGTAGAGCTGCTCCACTGAGCATGCCCAGTAGAACTTCTCCACTGAGCATGCCCGGTAGGAATGGACCACTGAGCATGCCCAGTAGAACTCGTCCACTGAGCATGCCCAGTAGAGCTGGTCCACTGAGCATGCCCAGTAGAACTGCACCACTGAGCATGCCCAGTAGAGCTGGTCCACTGAGCATGCCCAGTAGAACTTCTCAACTGAGCATGCCCAGTATGAATGGACCACTGAGCATGCCCAGTAGAGCTGGTCCACTGAGCATGCCCAGTAGAGCTGGACCACTGAGCATGCCCAGTAGAACTTCTCCACTGAGCATGCCCAGTAGGAATGGACCACTGAGCATGCCCAGTAGAGCTGGTCCACTGAGCATGCCCAGTAGAGCTGGACCACTGAGCATGCCCAGTAGAAGTGGTCCACTGAGCATGCCCAGTAGAGCTGCTCCACTGAGCATGCCCAGTAGATCTGGTCTACTGAGCATGCCCAGTAGAGCTGGTCCACTGAGCATGCCCAGTAGAACTACACCACTGAGCATGCCCAGTAGAGCTGGTCCACTGAGCATGCCCAGTAGAGCTGGTCCACTGAGCATGCCCAGTAGAACTACACCACTGAGCATGCCCAGTAGAGCTGGTCCACTGAGCATGCCCAGTAGAACTGGTCCACTGAGCATGCCCAGTAGAGCTGGACCACTGAGCATGCCCAGTAGAACTTCTCCACTGAGCATGCCCAGTAGGAATGGACCACTGAGCATGCCCAGTAGAGCTGGTCCACTGAGCATGCCCAGTAGAACTGCTCCACTGAGCATGCCCAGTAGAACTGGACCACTGAGCATGCCCAGTAGAGCTGGTCCACTGAGCATGCCCAGTAGAACTACACCACTGAGCATGCCCAGTAGAGCTGGTCCACTGAGCATGCCCACTAGAACTGGTCCACTGAGTATGCCCAGTATAGCTGGTCCACTGAGCATGCCCAGTAGAAGTGGTCCACTGAGCATGCCCAGTAGAACTGCTCCACTGAGCATGCCCAGTAGAACTGGACCACTGAGCATGCCCAGTAGAGCTTGTCCACTGAGCATGCCCAGTAGAACTACACCACTGAGCATGCCCAGTAGAGCTGGTCCACTGAGCATGCCCAGTAGAACTGGTCCACTGAGTATGCCCAGTATAGCTGGTCCACTGAGCATGCCCAGTAGAGCTGGTCCACTGAGCATGCCCAGTAGATCTGCTCCACTGAGCATTCCCAGTAGAACTACACCACTGAGCATGCCCAGTAGAACTGGTCCACTGAGCATGCCCAGTAGAGCTGGTCCACTGAGCATGCCCAGTAGAACTACACCACTGAGCATGCCCAGTAGAACTGGTCTACTGAGCATGCCCAGTAGAGCTGGTCCACTGAGCATGCCCAGTAGAACTACACCACTGAGCATGCCCAGTAGAGCTGCTCCACTGAGCATGCCCAGTAGAACTTCTCCACTGAGCATGCCCAGTAGGAATGGACCACTGAGCATGCCCAGTAGAACTGGTCCACTGAGCATGCCCAGTAGAGCTGGTCCACTGAGCATGCCCAGTAGAACTGCACCACTGAGCATGCCCAGTAGAGCTGGTCTACTGAGCTTGCCCAGTAGAACTTCTCAACTGAGCATGCCCAGTAGGAATGGACCACTGAGCATGCCCTGTAGAGCTGGTCCACTGAGCACGCCCAGTAGAGCTGGACCACTGAGCATGCCCAGTAGAACTTCTCCACTGAGCATGCCCAGTAGGAATGGACCACTGAGCATGCCCAGTAGAGCTGGTCCACTGAGCATGCCCAGTAGAGCTGGACCACTGAGCATGCCCAGTAGAAGTGGTCCACTGAGCATGCCCAGTAGAGCTGCTCCACTGAGCATGCCCAGTAGATCTGGTCTACTGAGCATGCCCAGTAGAGCTGGTCCACTGAGCATGCCCAGTAGAGCTGGTCCACTGAGCATGCCCAGTAGAAGTGGTCCACTGAGCATGCCCAGTAGAGCTGCTCCACTGAGCATGCCCAGTAGAACTGGACCACTGAGCATGCCCAGTAGAGCTGGTCCAATGAGCATGCCCAGTAGAGCTGCTCCACTGAGCATGCCCAGTAGAACTTCTTCACTGAGCATGCCCAGTAGTGTCGTGACTCCTAGGCCCCACCCATGGAGCACCGAACGCATGCGTGAATTCGTGCCCACTGAGCATGCCCAGTAGAACTTCTTCACTGAGCATGCCCAGTAGTGTCGTGACTCCTAGGCCCCACCCATGGAGCACCGAACGCATGCGTGAATTCGTGCCCACTTCGCTGCTTTTGCGTCAGCGCAAATCAGCCAGATGTGAGATGTCCTCTCAACGAGAGACACCTGTCTTGACAACTATGCTTAAGTAGATAAAGAAAGTAACGTAACAGAAACCATATAGTACACTGTTGTCCCGCTAACCACTCTTGAATGAAGTGCGCCAGTTTGAATGTAAGAGAAGGAATGTGCGTAACTGTTGAAGAGTGTGTGTGATTAGGCCTACTTGAACAAATAGCTCCGAAAGACTGAATTGAACGCTTGGTGATGAGGAGCGTGTGAGACTGAAAGTTATGAAGACTGGATGAATGACGCTATAAAATTCTTATCCAATAAACGACAGAATGACTGAACAAAATGTTATGCTATGAAAGTGCCAATACAACATACAAGAAGTGTTACGTTAGATATGGGGTTTTGGGGAATAATGTGAAAATAAAAATGTATGAAAATACTATAAAACGACTTACGTGCCTTCAATAAAGACATGCCTTTTACCTGATTAAATAAACCACGACAATGTAACCAAATGCAATGAAATACTTATAATTCTGATTGTAACATACTCCGTATGAAAATGTGTAGCCTACGATGTTTGAACGTAACCAACCAACATGTTTAAGTAGCCTACACTGTTGAATGTAACCAAGTACTCTCAATAGAATGTAATATGCATGCTACATCTTAATGTGTAATGCCTGTTATCAAATATAAACTGTTTGTATGTTAACACATGTAAATGCCGATATTGAATGCATCTCTGTCTCAACTAATGTTCTCGTCAACACTGAATGTATGTAAAACTCCACTTTGTAACCCGGAGATGTGTGCCTTTGACTGTCTAGAATGTTCTGAAGTAAGTTTAGTTTCCATCAAGTTCTGTGAAGAGGGCACCGCCCCAGGAATGTGTAGGGGAGGACCATGGGGTCACGGAAAAATCAGGACTATAAGTAGCAGGTCAACGAAAGATCGGGGCTGCTTCTTCTTCTTTCCTCGTCTTACGTGTTGTGTTACTCTGTAGCTCCTGATAGTTATTATGTGAACTCCGTACGTCGTCGCGAAACCAAGTATGCGGGACTTAGTGCTCCAGTGAACATCGGAACTCCGCATCATCCACCTGCTGCTCGTGGCCTTACACCCGGACAAGGGAGATCACGGAACGAGAATTCATTTTGTCTCTTTGCTTTTTTCGACACGATTGGATTAATTTCTTTCGTTTTTCCTTTTTCAACACAAAATGGAATTACTACGTCTATTGGATTAATTTCTTTTGTTTTTCCTTCTCACCACAAAATGGAATTATCTTTTTCCTACATATTGTAACCAACAAGCTGTATTGTGCCGCATTTTTGCTGTATTTAAAAATGCTGAATTATAAAACTATTTTAATCCAACGTCCGATTCTTTCAGCTTGTATTCTGTTATGGGATGAGGCTACCACTTCCCAAACAGGATGGTAAAGATAACGTCTCTCTTCTGTGATTCTTTTCTATTCTTTCTGAGTCTTAGTTTAAGCCTTGAAACTAAGCCCCTCTTATAAATGACCTGAGTTTCAGCTGTTTACTGAGACCGAATGTTTTACGCGTGAGTTAACTGTCAGGGCCTTGATGTTCCCCTGCCTTCTTATGTACTAAAACGCCTGGTTATTCTCCTGGAAGACTTGAGCACCTTCCTCTAGACAGTCCGGGGTTTATCTGTATACATAGAAGTCTTAGGTCATTGACATCACAGAGGTCGGCGCGTAACCTAACCTGACAGTAGGTGCCTGGTATTATAGTTCAGCTATAAGATTCGATTGTGGTGGCCAGGTGTATGTGCAGCCAGCTGAGTGCTTATCGTACAGGCCATCCTTTCAACTCCAGGCAACAACACATGGTGGCAGCGGTGGGATTTAAACGGACTAATAAAGAGCATTATTAGAGGATTGAGCAGAAGCGATTTTTTCTAGACTCATTCTAATAATTGCGTTGGAGACGCCTTTGGTCGTCCTAGTTTGTGCATGCTGTGAGAAACAGAATAGTCCTCTTCCCCACGGGTTAACGTTGTTATTCCTCGACAAACACTACAGAAAGTCTGTGTACCGAGTCCGCTATTGGGAGCGGGTCCCAGTAAGCCGGCATACTGGGAGAGTAGCAGGTGTAGCGTCAGAAAGAAGCTGCACTGGTTGCGTAGATCAGATAAGAGGCTGCACTTGTTGCGTGTGGTGATAAGGCAGAAGGCCATAAAAGCGTCAGAGGACGGGTTACCCTAGACAAGTGGTACATGAAACTTAAAATAGATATCTAAACAAATATCTTAAGTTTTTGGAGAAGATCTACCCACATCCCCGCCATTTCGTGTTTTGTCGGCGAGTTTATAGTCGGAGAGCTGTGCGTAAAGACGGAGGTCAGCGCATTCCAGCTTGAACTTTAACGATGGCAGACTGAGTTGTTTTCTTCGTTCCTACTGTGATAGAGACAAGTCTTGGAGCCGAAGGAACAAGTAGCTAGAAAATATCAAACGGCATATGGGGTTTAGCAAGATCCAACAGGTGCCCGGGGGCACAGGAGCAGTGTGTTGTGCTGACGCTTTGTGTTACGTTGGTTGTGGCAGAGACATCTCCTGTTTCGGCCTAACTTTATGTGATTCTCTATCAGTAAACGAGACTTTTCCTACTAAAGGAACACGTAAAAGTAACAAGTGTCTGATGTGATATTACACTTTTCCTGTGAATCATACTTTATACTTCGTGCCCTGTGTTTGCGGTAACGATGCATAGAACGCACCAGGTTTGCTACTGGATTACTTGCATTACTTGCTACAATATTAGCCATGCCATTGGCTCTTCAACCTTTTAAACTTTTAATAAGTTGCGGTTAAACCACCAGTTCTCTAATTCCATGGCCGTCTGAGTCTCCCTAGTTGTGGTTGAGCTGTGGGGGTTGTGCCCCTCCAGTAAGCACCGAGATTCAGATAGGCTGAAGACATCACTGGTAGGCTATACATTGCGAGAGCATAGTGCTTACAACTTACCATTCGGTCTCTAATCATGCATTGAATAGTTGATGAGTTCTTAGTTGCGTGCAATAGTAAAGCAATAGGATAAATAAGTGGATAAAAAGTGATTAATAACTTGTATAGTTACATAAAACTTTTGTGCTTCGGTGATGTATTGTGGTGGTGACGCTTCGTGGGTGTCTGGCCAATACCCATGTTGTTTCGCTGCTATAATGGGTTATCGTCGTTACTTAAGTAAGCAAAATAACTTAAACTCCCGACTGCCTTGTCCTTAAGACAACACTAAAGAGTTTTCGTACCTTGGACGTAAGTTTCTAAAACTCATTTCAGTGGTTTACCAACGCGTAGAAGGGTGAATGTCATTTCTGCATTCCCTACATCCCGTTTACCAGCTCAGGTAGCGAATCTGTAGTCAGACAGAATGATACATAAAACTGGGTAATCAAAGAACGTGCGCGCAATAGATGAAATTGCTTTAGTGTTGGTTTCATAGCCTAATTAGATACAGTAGATTTTGGATGGTTTATAGATAATCTAAATGATTCTGACTCCGTCGTGTTTATGCAGAACTTGTAACAGTTCCTGCGGAAGAATAGCCCACTCTGTAGGTTTGGGAATCCATGGCTGCGTGAAGATGCAGTATTTGATTTGCCATTTAGTGATCGGGATGAAAAGTTGTCCATAGTGCTTTGGCGTTCGGCCTTATGCGGTAAACAACCTCGTTTACATCCTCCCATTTGTTTTAAAAGTTATTAGAAATGTATTGTTGTGACTCTGGCTACTTAACAGGACGTAGGACACGGCCGCAGCTATCATGCAAAGTGGATAGACTCTCGGAGATTACGATCTGTCACACCCGTCTGTGACACAAGCTGAAGAAGCAAGGACGATGAGAGACAGTTCAACATAGCGAGTAAAATACTTTATAAAACAAAATTAAAAATTAAAAAGACTATGTGTTGAATCTCGTGCGCCGCATAGACGGAGAGAGACGACTGTTAATCAAACCAGAGGAAAGTGTAAGTGCCACGTCTTAAGTTAATAGCCTGCGCTTAGTTTCAAGGTAATGCTGTGGTCAGTGAAGGGAGAAAAGGGCTTCGGTTACGTAGCCTACGTAAACTATTGGAAGTACGAATCAAAGGTAGCCTAATTGTTTCGTTTGCAACTAATCCACCAAGATGCGTCTTTGATTTCATTCATGTTTGGTAACCTGTCTAGCTGAAAGTTTGCAGAATGGATAAATTGATAGTTACGTACAGTTGCCACTAGACATAGGCCTCCTAGATTATGTTTGCCGGATCATCGGGCTTTAGTTTTCATTTTTTGGACATTAAGCAAACATTAGATTGAAATGATTCTTATGTGGAAAGCACAATGTTTATTGGGTTTTGGAGTAGATAAGGAGATGTTTGCGAACCGTACCCACTGCTCATTAGTGGGCGCAGGGGTTCCGCTCTAGACAGTCTTCGAGACAAATCTTTAGAATATTAGTTTACATAGAATGGTAATCTTTATATTCGACATGTTTCACATCAGCCCATGACTATATGTTGTGCTATGAAGCAAAGGTGCGGGAAGATGCGTTGATGTTGTGTATTCTTTTTACTAATCGTGATTTTGTCCAACATAACCATAGTCTGAAAATTGTATTCGGAGTTTGTGAGTAGCCTACTTGGACCACTGTTTTAGGGAACGGCGCCACTTCTTGGGAGTTTGACATTCCGACGATGTGCCAGGTGCAACCAAAAAGGCTATTAATTGTGAACTGACATGGGAAGCTTCTCGAACTCACGATCCCAAGGTGTTCTGTTTTTTGTCGCCTGTCTCATCAGGACAGAGTCGGATTTATGACCCTTGGTGGGGGTATAGCGGACTTTCCAACATTTTTGGAGTTTCCAACGTTTTGGAATTTCCCAACATCTGTGTGTAGTGGAATTTCCCAACATTTTCCTGACAGTTAGGCTATCTCTGGGAAAGATATTTTCTGTAGGTTAAGTTCTGTTTCGGGCAGAGGACGATGCTATAGCCAGATTCACCGTTGTTACTTGGGTAAATATTACATTTTGGAAGTCTTTAGCCTTCACTACAAGGACTTGTCCTTTGAGTGTTTTTCCTTGAGGACCCTCCGACGATCTTGATAGTGATTTCCAGACGTTTACCATCACATGAGTTTTGTGAGGCAGAGTTCGAATGAATCCCCCAAAGTCCAGTAGCTGATCTTCTCAAAAGGTTGAATTTGAATTCCTTATCAAGTAAAAAGATCGACTAATTGTGCTGTTAAGTGCGCAGTAGGATATCACACCTCGTTCTCATTAGATAGTTTCCCTAACATAGGCTTCTTGGAGTTCGTAGATAGAAGTTCATCGTTGAGTAGGCATATGTGTTGTAACAACGTACTACGTTAATTGGAGGTTGCAAATGTGAATGGTAGGCTAACTGTTTAGATATTTGGGGCTTTACTTCTCAAGTCTATTTCATCGGTCCGTAGTGAAACTTGCGCAGGATCCTCGTTAGTAGGTTGCTTCAGTCAACACGTAGAATCTCAGAGGAGCGTTGGCCATTTCAAACATTGTTGTTAAACTAGTTAGATTGCATTTATTGGATATTGTAACATTGCTTTACAAATCATTTTGGACTTATAGTGACTTAATTGGGTAATTATCCTCTGAATGACCATGATTGGTAAAAACGTCAGCGATGCATATTGGGGTTACTTTACAACCATCTCGGCAGCCCTCTAGAGGCTTGGGTAGAGGAGCCTTGGAAGCAGTGATGCGTGACGGAAACCAACTCTGTGGAGTTGTGGGGATCTGATCGGATAATGGTTCTCAGTCAGTAGACCAAGGACTTGTAGAATGTCCTTTTCAAGTTTCATACTATTACCCTTATTGTAGAAATAAGTGACGTTAAATGGTTCGATGGAAAACTTTTGGGCAAGGTAAAAACGAAATTGAAAACGAAGAGTTGGAATAGGCTCTGCTGATAGTCCTCCGTGAACCGTCCTGTTGAGACTATCATTTTATGCGATTTGATACAATTCAAAGACCACAGGGCTAGACTAATGCAAACTTTGACATGTAGGTCTACTATAGGTTTTAATAGTTCCATATCACTCGGTAATATCATGCATATAACTTTCGATGAAGAACAAGTTACGTGAGAAGTCCGGTAAGGTTAGGTCATTGTGCTGTTATGATATTGATGAGCAAGATGAGCCTCTTTAGTTATTGATAACTTATGCAGAGGAAACGAAATTTCATGTGGAGAATGTCACACTTGGGCAATTGCCAGTTCAATACTAATGTTGTTACAGTTCAATGTGAGATGGAGACTGTTGTCATGTTTTTCTGCCCATAGCCTATGCCATTTTTTCTTGAAAGTCCCGATAACCTCGTCCCTTCTAGAATTGGTTCGTGCTGAATGGTATTGCATTGAGAGATTTCTGTCCGCACCTATAGGCGCGCCCGCAAGTTGACATGTTATCTATTGCGCGTAAAGTAGACAATAATAGGATAATTATAGTGACGTTGCCAGGGAAACAGTTGTATGTGTCCAAATAAGCAATTTATTGAAAATTTGAGCTACAGCGTCTGATTAAGAAACAACTTTTTGTGAGATTCCTGATTTTGTAAGAATCCTGTGACATGACTCGGTATAGCGGACAGTGTGGCAGAAATGGACTATGATATCATTGGTGTAACTTGCAGATTTTCTCTGTTTTTACGTGCGCGTTCAGAAACAGATGCACACGCGTCTTGGACACTTGTTGCTTTGGCTTTGTTAACATGAAGATAAACTTACCGATTGTGTATTAATTGGACACAGTTTGTGTGTTACTCGGTTATCCTTAGCAGTTGTTAACGTTACAAAAGTCATATGGATGTAGTTGAATTTACAGGTTTTGCCTAAGTTACCACACCGCAGTGTGAAGAGGGAAATCAGTTACGCATATTTGCGCTGGAAGAAGTGAAATTGGTTTTCTGGATTTGCAATGCGCGAGGCTCTCAGAAACGCGGAGTAAACTTAAACGTAAGTTACTCCGTACAGAATCATCTTAGCTACCTCATACTTTCGGTGACAGACATAGGAATGGTCTAATAGGTTTATTTGGATTTCAGCTGTAGTAATAATGTTAAAGTGCTTTCTACGAGAGACAACATATATTTCCATTGCAAAGTTCTCAATGCGGGATAGTGTGAAGACACACACACAGCTGGATGTTTCCCAGTGGAAGACAACGTTAAAGGTTTATTGTTAGAGGTGTTAGGATTCATGCAGATGCTAACCAAAATCAATCAGTCCATTCCTAGACGCATTTAGGGAATGTCCTAGTTACTAGAAGGGGAATTTGTATTTTACATTTTATCTTGGATATTTTTAAACCCAGTAAACTTAAAGATATTATGTAGAAGTGAACGCAAACAGACATGATGGTCCTGCAGATGACCCCGACGCAGAGTGGGTAAGTAGAACTGGTAGGGGAGGAGCCTCCCATGTAGGTACGATGTAGGTACGAAGTAAGACAGTTAGATGTCTTTAGACCTTTCATGACAAAGCATCTCTCTCAACCATCTCTTATTATAGTCCTGAAAGCTCACGCAGTGCTGAGCAAAGGTGAGTACTCACTTCTATGGGCAAGCAGTTCCGTAATTGGGTCTATACGTAAGTTTTTGTTCATTATACTTAGTTAGGTAAATATTGTGCCACAGTATGTAACTTTCTCAACGTTATTGACGGCCTTATAAATGTGGTAGGCCAGAATATAGAAAATCCGACATTTCTTTGTGACATTATTTACCGCAACGTAGAACGACCCTGTGCGTAAAAGCTTTGGGTCTCTGCCCAAGTTGCGCTTGGACTTTACTTTTCGGACGAACTCTTATCTCCGGAGGCATAGGCCTTTTCCAACTTCTGCTTATTCCGTGAGTATAGAGCTATTGACAAATATGATAACTTCATTATTCTAAAAGCAGAATAGGCTGCCCATTTAGTATGCATGGTTTTAACAATTTGCCACTTATGATCTTAATCCGCATGTCATTGCGAAAACTAACCATTGATTATACCTTGTGCTATGTTGCTGGGCCAGTTCACACATGGGTGAGTATCGTAGGATCAATTACGCTACTGATTTTGCATGATCGTTTGTTGATGGACTATTAGCTAACTTTAAATACAACGAAATATTTCCTCTACTACTTATGTTGTGTCTTTGTGAAGACTGAAATATAACAATAAGTTTGTTTTCCATCTGACTGAATGGGCTACCCTCGACTAACTTTGTTGGACTAATATTGTGTGATCTTAACATTCCTGATATGTAGCTTCATCTTTTCTGATGGCCTATTAGGAAATTGACTTGTTTATGGCCCTGCATGTTATTCCTCCCTATACATTATGTAATGTTGCATGTATTCTGTGATACACGCAGAGCGGGAGAGGAAGTTTGAATGTTGCGCGGGAGGATTTGAATCATTCCCTTTTCTGCATCCACCAACATGTTAACCTATAGAGTCTTAATAGCATCCTGCACATAGTCGTGTGGTCACTCCGCATATTCAAGCATCACACAAATCTTTGAAAAAGCCTCACATGTATGGCAATGGGGCGCTGGATAAAGCTTTGTTTATTTTTTAATGTAGTCCAAACCGAATGGAGGAGAACAGCCTCAAATGTGGCTCAAGCTCCACCTCAACAAATCACGGAATATCAAGCCATATCGGATTGGGTTCTGTTGAAGCTCACCTTGGCCCCAAGCTCGAGTGCGGCGACGCGAGAGGTGACCGAAAGACGGTAGTATTGTTAATTTTGCTCCAGGCTAAAATTATACCCTTTCGTGTGGAACATATCTCTCCGCTAGGCTTGAGTGGTGGGCAAGGGACTACTACACAACCCTCGGATCCCATGGCTTTAGATAGTGTATCCTGGTAATATGTTTGATTTGATAAACACGTTTGGTTTATGCTTGTGGACTCTGTCCCCATATCGACAAATCTCAATTATTTAGCTTACAGTTACCCAGTGACCCATGTCATTTTGATCTGTTTTTATGATTTCCAAACTTGAGCCCTTTGGGCTTCTTTGTAATACATTTTGACTTGAATTCCCTGTGCGTCCTTTGCTCCAAGTAGGGGGTGTCGTGACTCCTAGGCCCCACCCATGGAGCACCGAACGCATGCGTGAATTCGTGCCCACTTCGCTGCTTTTGCGTCAGCGCAAATCAGCCAGATGTGAGATGTCCTCTCAACGAGAGACACCTGCCTTGACAACTATGCTTAAGTAGATAAAGAAAGTAACGTAACAGAAACCATATAGTACACTGTTGTCCCGCTAACCACTCTTGAATGAAGTGCGCCAGTTTGAATGTAAGAGAAGGAATGTGCGTAACTGTTGAAGAGTGTGTGTGATTAGGCCTACTTGAACAAATAGCTCCGAAAGACTGAATTGAACGCTTGGTGATGAGGAGCGTGTGAGACTGAAAGTTATGAAGACTGGATGAATGACGCTATAAAATTCTTATCCAATAAACGACAGAATGACTGAACAAAATGTTATGCTATGAAAGTGCCAATACAACATACAAGAAGTGTTACGTTAGATATGGGGTTTTGGGGAATAATGTGAAAATAAAAATGTATGAAAATACTATAAAACGACTTACGTGCCTTCAATAAAGACATGCCTTTTACCTGATTAAATAAACCACGACAATGTAACCAAATGCAATGAAATACTTATAATTCTGATTGTAACATACTCCGTATGAAAATGTGTAGCCTACGATGTTTGAACGTAACCAACCAACATGTTTAAGTAGCCTACACTGTTGAATGTAACCAAGTACTCTCAATAGAATGTAATATGCATGCTACATCTTAATGTGTAATGCCTGTTATCAAATATAAACTGTTTGTATGTTAACACATGTAAATGCCGATATTGAATGCATCTCTGTCTCAACTAATGTTCTCGTCAACACTGAATGTATGTAAAACTCCACTTTGTAACCCGGAGATGTGTGCCTTTGACTGTCTAGAATGTTCTGAAGTAAGTTTAGTTTCCATCAAGTTCTGTGAAGAGGGCACCGCCCCAGGAATGTGTAGGGGAGGACCATGGGGTCACGGAAAAATCAGGACTATAAGTAGCAGGTCAACGAAAGATCGGGGCTGCTTCTTCTTCTTTCCTCGTCTTACGTGTTGTGTTACTCTGTAGCTCCTGATAGTTATTATGTGAACTCCGTACGTCGTCGCGAAACCAAGTATGCGGGACTTAGTGCTCCAGTGAACATCGGAACTCCGCATCATCCACCTGCTGCTCGTGGCCTTACACCCGGACAAGGGAGATCACGGAACGAGAATTCATTTTGTCTCTTTGCTTTTTTCGACACGATTGGATTAATTTCTTTCGTTTTTCCTTTTTCAACACAAAATGGAATTACTACGTCTATTGGATTAATTTCTTTTGTTTTTCCTTCTCACCACAAAATGGAATTATCTTTTTCCTACATATTGTAACCAACAAGCTGTATTGTGCCGCATTTTTGCTGTATTTAAAAATGCTGAATTATAAAACTATTTTAATCCAACGTCCGATTCTTTCAGCTTGTATTCTGTTATGGGATGAGGCTACCACTTCCCAAACAGGATGGTAAAGATAACGTCTCTCTTCTGTGATTCTTTTCTATTCTTTCTGAGTCTTAGTTTAAGCCTTGAAACTAAGCCCCTCTTATAAATGACCTGAGTTTCAGCTGTTTACTGAGACCGAATGTTTTACGCGTGAGTTAACTGTCAGGGCCTTGATGTTCCCCTGCCTTCTTATGTACTAAAACGCCTGGTTATTCTCCTGGAAGACTTGAGCACCTTCCTCTAGACAGTCCGGGGTTTATCTGTATACATAGAAGTCTTAGGTCATTGACATCACAGAGGTCGGCGCGTAACCTAACCTGACAGTAGGTGCCTGGTATTATAGTTCAGCTATAAGATTCGATTGTGGTGGCCAGGTGTATGTGCAGCCAGCTGAGTGCTTATCGTACAGGCCATCCTTTCAACTCCAGGCAACAACACAGTAGGAATGGACAACTGAGCATGCCCAGTAGAACTTCTCCATTGAGCATGCCCAGTAGGAATGGACCACTGAGCATGCCCAGTAGAGCTGGTCCACTGAGCATGCCCAGTAGAGCTGGACCACTGAGCATGCCCAGTAGAACTGGTCCACTGAGCATGCCCAGTAGAGCTGGTCCATTGAGCATGCCCAGTAGAACTGGTCCACTGAGCATGCCCAGTAGAGCTTGTCCACTGAGCATGCCCAGTAGAACTACACCACTGAGCATGCCCAGTAGAACCAAGGGGGCAGCGAACGTTCTGAGAGTGTAGACAGTATGGCGGCCGCCATGCTAACGAGAAGACCGTGGCTAGCTGGCCATTCCATTGAATCCTATGGGGCGTAAGCGCCACTTTGACATCAAATTACGTTAGAGCTGAAGCGTTTTAAGCCTTTATATGAACATTTTCTATTGTCGGGGTACATACTACATTGTGAAATTGACATAATAATCTCGTAACTGTCTTATCGGCTGAGTAATTAACGTTTTTCGAAAGTCAATGCTAAAGTGTTAAAGGCGCATGCGTCCAGCGAGAGTAAAGCGTCGCCATAGGCCAGACTCGTTCAGACTACGTGCCTACGTCACATGTACGACATCTGAGCCTGCGCAGGAGACCTATGACGGAATAAGAAGACCTAAAAAAACCGTTGAAATTTGCTTCCTTGGTCTCTGCTGCCGTCTACGTGATAGCTCTGTCCATATCTTTTACTGTCTATGAGTAGAACTGGTCCACTGAGCATGCGCAGTAGAGCTGGTCCATTGAGCATGCCCAGTAGAACTACACCACTGAGTATGCCCAGTAGAGCTGCTCCACTGAGCATGCCCAGTAGAGCTGGTTCACTGAGCATGCCCAGTAGAACTGGTCCACTGAGCTTGCCCAGTAGAGCTGCTCCACTGAGCATGCCCAGTAGAACTGGACAACTGAGCATGCCCAGTAGAGCTGGTCCAATGAGCAAGCCCAGTAGAGCTTGTCCACTGAGCATGCCCAGTAGAACTACACGACTGAGCATGCCCAGTAGAACTGGTCCACTGAGCATGCCCAGTAGAACTGGTCCACTGAGCATGCCCAGTAGAGCTGGTCCACTGAGCATGCCCAGTAGAACTACACCACTGAGCATGCCCAGTAGAGCTGGTCCACTGAGCATGCCCAGTAGAACTGGTCCACTGAGCATGCCCAGTAGAGCTGGACCACTGAGCATGCCCAGTAGAACTTCTCCACTGAGCATGCCCAGTAGGAATGGACCACTGAGCATGCCCAGTAGAGCTGGTCCACTGAGCATGCCCAGTAGAACTGCTCCACTGAGCATGCCCAGTAGAACTGGACCACTGAGCATGCCCAGTAGAGCTTGTCCACTGAGCATGCCCAGTAGAACTACACCACTGAGCATGCCCAGTAGAACTGGTCCACTGAGCATGCCCAGTAGAGCTGGTCCACTGAGCATGCCCAGTAGAACTACACCACTGAGTATGTCCAGTAGAGCTGCTCCACTGAGCATGCCCAGTAGAACTTCTCCACTGAGCATGCCCAGTAGGAATGGACCACTGAGCATGCCCAGTAGAACTGGTCCACTGAGCATGCCCAGTAGAACTACACCACTGAGCATGCCCAGTAGAGCTGGTCCACTGAGCATGCCCAGTAGAACTTCTCAACTGAGCATGCCCAGTAGGAATGGACCACTGAGCATGCCCAGTAGAGCTGGTCCACTGAGCATAACCAGTAGAGCTGGACCACTGAGCATGCCCAGTAGAACTTCTCCACTGAGCATTCCCAGTAGGAATGGACCACTGAGCATGCCCAGTAGAGCTGGACCACTGAGCATGCCCAGTAGAACTGGTCCACTGAGCATGCTCAGTATAGCTGGTCCACTGAGCATGCCCAGTAGAAGTGGTCCACTGAGCATGCCCAGTAGAGCTGCTCCACTGAGCATGCCCAGTAGATCTGGTCTACTGAGCATGCCCAGTAGAGCATGCCCAGTAGAGCTGGTCCACTGAGCATGCTCAGTAGAGCTGGTCCACTGAGCATGCCCAGTAGAGCTTGTCCACTGAGCATGCCCAGTAGAACTACACCACTGAGCATGCCCAGTAGAACTGGTCCACTGAGCATGCGCAGTAGAGCTGGTCCATTGAGCATGCCCAGCAGAACTACACCACTGAGTATGCCCAGTAGAGCTGCTCCACTGAGCATGCCCAGTAGAGCTGGTTCACTGAGCATGCCCAGTAGAACTGGTCCACTGAGCATGCCCAGTAGAGCTGCTTTACTGAGCATGCCCAGTAGAACTGGACCACTGAGCATGCCCAGTAGAGCTGGTCCAATGAGCATGCCCAGTAGAGCTTGTCCACTGAGCATGCCCAGTAGAACTACACGACTGAGCATGCCCAGTAGAACTGGTCCACTGAGCATGCCCAGTAGAACTGGTCCACTGAGCTTGCCCAGTAGAGCTGGTCCACTGAGCATGCCCAGTAGAACTACACCACTGAGCATGCCCAGTAGAGCTGGTCCACTGAGCATGCCCAGTAGAACTGGTCCACTGAGCATGCCCAGTAGAGCTGGACCACTGAGCATGCCCAGTAGAACTTCTCCACTGAGCATGCCCAGTAGGAATGGACCACTGAGCATGCCCAGTAGAGCTGGTCCACTGAGCATGCCCAGTAGAACTGCTCCACTGAGCATGCCCAGTAGAACTGGACCACTGAGCATGCCCAGTAGAGCTTGTCCACTGAGCATGCCCAGTAGAACTACACCACTGAGCATGCCCAGTAGAACTGGTCCACTGAGCATGCCCAGTAGAGCTGGTCCACTGAGCATGCCCAGTAGAACTACACCACTGAGCATGCCCAGTAGAACTGGTCCACTGAGCATGCCCAGTAGAGCTGGTCCACTGAGCATGCCCAGTAGAACTACACCACTGAGTATGTCCAGTAGAGCTGCTCCACTGAGCATGCCCAGTAGAACTTCTCCACTGAGCATGCCCAGTAGGAATGGACCACTGAGCATGCCCAGTAGAACTGGTCCACTGAGCATGCCCAGTAGAACTACACCACTGAGCATGCCCAGTAGAGCTGGTCCACTGAGCATGCCCAGTAGAACTTCTCAACTGAGCATGCCCAGTAGGAATGGACCACTGAGCATGCCCAGTAGAGCTGGTCCACTGAGCATAACCAGTAGAGCTGGACCACTGAGCATGCCCAGTAGAGCTGGTCCACTGAGCATGCCCAGTAGAACTGGTCCACTGAGCATGCCCAGTAGAGCTGGACCACTGAGCATGCCCAGTAGAACTTCTCCACTGAGCATGCCCAGTAGGAATGGACCACTGAGCATGCCCAGTAGAGCTGGTCCACTGAGCATGCCCAGTAGAACTGCTCCACTGAGCATGCCCAGTAGAACTGGACCACTGAGCATGCCCAGTAGAGCTTGTCCACTGAGCATGCCCAGTAGAACTACACCACTGAGCATGCCCAGTAGAACTGGTCCACTGAGCATGCCCAGTAGAGCTGGTCCACTGAGCATGCCCAGTAGAACTACACCACTAAGTATGCCCAGTAGAGCTGCTCCACTGAGCATGCCCAGTAGAATTCTCCACTGAGCAAGCCCAGTAGGAATGGACCACTGAGCATGCCCAGTAGAACTGGTCCACTGAGCATGCCCAGTAGAGCTGGTCCACTGAGCATGCCCAGTAGAACTACACCACTGAGCATGCCCAGTAGAGCTGGTCCACTGAGCATGCCCAGTAGGAATGGACCACTGAGCATGCCCAGTAGAGCTGGTCCACTGAGCATGCCCAGTAGAGCTGGACCACTGAGCATGCCCAGTAGAACTTCTCCACTGAGCATGCCCAGTAGGAATGGACCACTGAGCATGCCCAGTAGAGCTGGTCCACTGAGCATGCCCAGTAGAGCTGGACCACTGAGCATGCCCAGTAGAACTGGTCCACTGAGCATGCCCAGTATAGCTGTTCCACTGAGCATGCCCAGTAGAAGTGGTCCACTGAGCATGCCCAGTAGAGCTGCTCCACTGAGCATGCCCAGTAGATCTGGTCTACTGAGCATGCCCAGTAGAGCATGCCCAGTAGAGCTGGTCCACTGAGCATGCTCAGTAGAGTTGGTCCACTGAGCATGCCCAGTAGAGCTTGTCCACTGAGCATGCCCAGTAGAACTACACGACTGAGCATGCCCAGTAGAACTGTAGAACTACACCACTGAGCATGCCCAGTAGAGCTGGTCCACTGAGCATGCCCAGTAGAACTGGTCCACTGAGCATGCCCAGTAGAGCTGGACCACTGAGCATGCCCAGTAGAACTTCTCCACTGAGCATGCCCAGTAGGAATGGACCACTGAGCATGCCCAGTAGAGCTGGTCCACTGAGCATGCCCAGTAGAGCTGGACCACTGAGCATGCCCAGTAGAACTTCTCCACTGAGCATTCCCAGTAGGAATGGACCACTGAGCATGCCCAGTAGAGCTGGACCACTGAGCATGCCCAGTAGAACTGGTCCACTGAGCATGCTCAGTATAGCTGGTCCACTGAGCATGCCCAGTAGAAGTGGTCCACTGAGCATGCCCAGTAGAGCTGCTCCACTGAGCATGCCCAGTAGATCTGGTCTACTGAGCATGCTCAGTAGAGCTGGTCCACTGAGCATGCCCAGTAGAGCTATTCCACTGAGCATGCCCAGTAGAGCTGGTCCAATGAGAATGCCCAGTAGAACTACACCACTGAGCATGCCCAGTAGAACTAGTCCACGGAGCATGCCCAGTATAGCTGGTCCACTGAGCATGCCCAGTAGAAGTGGTCCACTGAGCATGCCCAGTAGAGCTGCTCCACTGAGCATGCCCAGTAGAACTGGACCACTGAGCATGCCCAGTAGAGCTGGTCCAATGAGCATGCCCAGTAGAACTTCTCCACTGAGCATGCCCAGTAGGAATGGACCACTGAGCTTGCCCAGTAGAACTGGTCCACTGAGCATGCCCAGTAGAGCTGGTCCACTGAGCATGCCCAGTAGAACTACACCACTGAGCATGCCCAGTAGAGCTGGTCCACTGAGCATGCCCAGTAGAACTTCTCAACTGAGCATGCCCAGTAGGAATGGACCACTGAGCATGCCCAGTAGAGCTGGTCCTCTGAGCATGCCCAGTAGAACTTCTCAACTGAGCATGCCCAGTAGGAATGGACCACTGAGCATGCCCAGTAGAGCTGGTCCACTGAGCATGCCCAGTAGAGCTGGACCACTGAGCATGCCCAGTAGAACTTCTCCACTGAGCATGCCCAGTAGGAATGGACCACTGAGCATGCCCAGTAGAGCTGGTCCACTGAGCATGCCCAGTAGAGCTGGTCCACTGAGCATGCCCAGTAGAGCTGGACCACTGAGCATGCCCAGTAGAACTGGTCCACTGAGCATGCCCAGTATAGCTGTTCCACTGAGCATGCCCAGTAGAAGTGGTCCACTGAGCATGCCCAGTAGAGCTGCTCCACTGAGCATGCCCAGTAGATCTGGTCTACTGAGCATGCCCAGTAGAGCATGCCCAGTAGAGCTGGTCCACTGAGCATGCTCAGTAGAGTTGGTCCATTGAGCATGCCCAGTAGAGCTATTCCACTGAGCATGCCCAGTAGAGCTGGTCCAATGAGCATGCCCAGTAGAACTGGTCCACTGAGCATGCCCAGTAGAGCTGGTCCACTGAGCATGCCCAGTAGAACTACACCACTGAGCATGCCCAGTAGAGCTGGTCCACTGAGCATGCCCAGTAGAGCTGGACCACTGAGCATGCCCAGTAGAACTTCTCCACTGAGCATGCCCAGTAGGAATGGACCACTGAGCATGCCCAGTAGAGCTGGTCCACTGAGCATGCCCAGTAGAACTGCTCCACTGAGCATGCCCAGTAGAACTGGACCACTGAGCATGCCCAGTAGAGCTTGTCCACTGAGCATGCCCAGTAGAACTACACCACTGAGCATGCCCAGTAGAACTGGTCCACTGAGCATGCCCAGTAGAGCTGGTCCAATGAGCATGCCCAGTAGAACTACACCACTAAGTATGCCCAGTAGAGCTGCTCCACTGAGCATGCCCAGTAGAATTCTCCACTGAGCAAGCCCAGTAGGAATGGACCACTGAGCATGCCCAGTAGAACTGGTCCACTGAGCATGCCCAGTAGAGCTGGTCCACTGAGCATGCCCAGTAGAACTACACCACTGAGCATGCCCAGTAGAGCTGGTCCACTGAGCATGCCCAGTAGGAATGGACCACTGAGCATGCCCAGTAGAGCTGGTCCACTGAGCATGCCCAGTAGAGCTGGACCACTGAGCATGCCCAGTAGAACTTCTCCACTGAGCATGCCCAGTAGGAATGGACCACTGAGCATGCCCAGTAGAGCTGGTCCAATGAGCATGCCCAGTAGAACTACACCACTGAGCATGCCCAGTAGAACTAGTCCACGGAGCATGCCCAGTATAGCTGGTCCACTGAGCATGCCCAGTAGAAGTGGTCCACTGAGCATGCCCAGTAGAGCTGCTCCACTGAGCATGCCCAGTAGAACTGGACCACTGAGCATGCCCAGTAGAGCTGGTCCAATGAGCATGCCCAGTAGAACTTCTCCACTGAGCATGCCCAGTAGGAATGGACCACTGAGCTTGCCCAGTAGAACTGGTCCACTGAGCATGCCCAGTAGAGCTGGTCCACTGAGCATGCCCAGTAGAACTTCTCAACTGAGCATGCCCAGTAGGAATGGACCACTGAGCATGCCCAGTAGAGCTGGTCCTCTGAGCATGCCGAGTAGAACTTCTGAACTGAGCATGCCCAGTAGGAATGGACCACTGAGCATGCCCAGTAGAGCTGGTCCACTGAGCATGCCCAGTAGAGATGGACCACTGAGCATGCCCAGTAGAACTTCTCCACTGAGCATGCCCAGTAGGAATGGACCACTGAGCATGCCCAGTAGAGCTGGTCCACTGAGCATGCCCAGTAGAGCTGGACCACTGAGCATGCCCAGTAGAACTGGTCCACTGAGCATGCCCAGTATAACTGGTCCACTGAGCATGCCCAGTAGAAATGGTCCACTGAGCATGCCCAGTAGAGCTGCTCCACTGAGCATGCCCAGTAGATCTGGTCTACTGAGCATGCCCAGTAGAGCATGCCCAGTAGAGCTGGTCCACTGAGCATGCTCAGTAGAGTTGGTCCACTGAGCATGCCCAGTAGAGCTATTCCACTGAGCATGCCCAGTAGAGCTGGTCCAATGAGCATGCCCAGTAGAACTACACCACTGAGCATGCCCAGTAGAACTAGTCCACTGAGCATGCCCAGTATAGCTGGTCCACTGAGCATGCCCAGTAGAAGTGGTCCACTGAGCATGCCCAGTAGAGCTGCTCCACTGAGCATGCCCAGTAGAACTGGACCACTGAGCATGCCCAGTAGAGCTGGTCCAATGAGCATGCCCAGTAGAGCTTGTCCACTGAGCATGCCCAGTAGAACTACACGACTGAGCATGCCCAGTAGAACTGTAGAACTACACCACTGAGCATGCCCATTAGAGCTGGTCCACTGAGCATGCCCAGTAGGAATGGACCACTGAGCATGCCCAGTAGAGCTGGTCCACTGAGCATGCCCAGTAGAACTGCTCCACTGAGCATGCCCAGTAGAACTGGACCACTGAGCATGCCCAGTACAGCTTGTCCACTGAGCATGCCCAGTAGAACTACACCACTGAGCATGCCCAGTAGAACTGGTCCACTGAGCATGCCCAGTAGAGCTGGTCCACTGAGCATGCCCAGTAGAACAACACCACTGAGTATGCCCAGTAGAGCTGCTCCACTGAGCATGCCCAGTAGAACTTCTCCACTGAGCATGCCCAGTAGGAATGGACCACTGAGCATGCCCAGTAGAACTGGTCCACTGAGCATGCCCAGTAGAGCTGGTCCACTGAGCATGCCAAGTAGAACTACACCACTGAGCATGCCCAGTAGAGCTGGTCCACTGAGCATGCCCAGTAGAACTACACCACTGAGCATGCCCAGTAGAACTGGTCCACTGAGCATGCCCAGTAGAGCTGGTCCACTGAGCATGCCCAGTAGAGCTGGACCACTGAGCATGCCCAGTAGAACTTCTCCACTGAGCATTCCCAGTAGGAATGGACCACTGAGCATGCCCAGTAGAGCTGGACCACTGAGCATGCCCAGTAGAACTGGTCCACTGAGCATGCTCAGTATAGCTGGTCCACTGAGCATGCCCAGTAGAAGTGGTCCACTGAGCATGCCCAGTAGAGCTGCTCCACTGAGCATGCCCAGTAGATCTGGTCTACTGAGCATGCCCAGTAGAGCATGCCCAGTAGAGCTGGTCCACTGAGCATACTCAGTAGAGCTGGTCCACTGAGCATGCCCAGTAGAGCTATTCCACTGAGCATGCCCAGTAGAGCTGGTCCAATGAGCATGCCCAGTAGAACTACACCACTGAGCATGCCCAGTAGAACTAGTCCACTGAGCATGCCCAGTATAGCTGGTCCACTGAGCATGCCCAGTAGAAGTGGTCCACTGAGCATGCCCAGTAGAGCTGCTCCACTGAGCATGCCCAGTAGAACTGGACCACTGAGCATGCCCAGTAGAGCTGGTCCAATGAGCATGCCCAGTAGAGCTTGTCCACTGAGCATGCCCAGTAGAACTACACGACTGAGCATGCCCAGTAGAACTGGTCCACTGAGCATGCCCAGTAGAACTGGTCCACTGAGCATGCCCAGTAGAGCTGGTCCACTGAGCATGCCCAGTAGAACTACACCACTGAGCATGCCCAGTAGAGCTGGTCCACTGAGCATGCCCAGTAGAGCTGGTCCACTGAGCATGCCCAGTAGAGCTGGTCCATTGAGCATGCCCAGTAGAACTGGTCCACTGACCATGCCCAGTAGAGCTTGTCCATTGAGCATGCCCAGTAGAACTACACCACTGAGCATGCCCAGTAGAACTGGTCCACTGAGCATGCCTAGTAGAGCTGGTCCACTGAGCATGCCCAGTAGAACTACACCACTGAGCATGCCCAGTAGAACTTCTCCATTGAGCATGCCCAGTAGGAATGGACCACTGAGCATGCCCAGTAGAGCTGGTCCACTGAGCATGCCCAGTAGAGCTGGACCACTGAGCATGCCCAGTAGAACTGGTCCACTGAGCATGCCCAGTAGAGCTGGTCCACTGAGCATGCCCAGTAGAACTACACCACTGAGCATGCCCAGTAGAGCTGCTCCACTGAGCATGCCCAGTAGAACTTCTCCACTGAGCATGCCCAGTAGGAATGGACCACTGAGCATGCCCAGTAGAACTGGTCCACTGAGCAAGCCCAGTAGAGCTGGTCCACTGAGCATGCCCAGTAGAACTACACCACTGAGCATGCCCAGTAGAGCTGGTCCACTGAGCATGCCCAGTAGAACTTCTCAACTGAGCATGCCCAGTAGAACTGGTCCACTGAGCATGCCCAGTATAGCTGGTCCACTGAGCATGCCCAGTAGAAGTGGTCCACTGAGCATGCCCAGTAGAGCTGCTCCACTGAGCATGCCCAGTAGATCTGGTCTACTGAGCATGCCCAGTAGAGCATGCCCAGTAGAGCTAGTCCACTGAGCATGCCGAGTAGAGCTGGTCCACTGAGCATGCCCAGTAGAGCTATTCCACTGAGCATGCCCAGTAGAGCTGGTCCAATGAGCATGCCCAGTAGAACTACACCACTGAGCATGCCCAGTAGAACTAGTCCACTGAGCATGCCCAGTATAGCTGGTCCACTGAGCTTGCCCAGTAGAAGTGGTCCACTGAGCATGCCCAGTAGAGCTGCTCCAATGAGCATGCCCAGTAGAACTGCACCACTGAGCATGCCCAGTAGAGCTGGTCCAATGAGCATGCCCAGTAGAGCTTGTCCACTGAGCATGCCCAGTAGAACTACACGACTGAGCATGCCCAGTAGAACTGGTCCAC
>NC_085016.1:28813622-28823622 GCF_963854185.1 Sardina pilchardus | reverse complement strand
GGGGGTCACACATACACACACTCATATGCACACACTTGCACACACACACACACACACACACAGCGCAGTTGAGAAGAGTGGGATGGGTGTGTGCTTTGTGGCTTACCTCCCACACTGCAGCACTTCCAGATTTCCTTAGTGTTGAAACATAAAAAATGTATGTGTGTATTTAAATGTATACGCGCATACTGTATTAGTCTGATCGCGTGTGTGTGTGTGTGTGTGTGTGTGTGTGACTATTTCTGTCAGACTCCCTGTGGACACCCATCCCACATCTATTATCTTTGTCTTTTCTTCTTCCTTTCTTTTCAGAAAAGTACAGTGCATCAGTTTTTGTAAGAACTTCCATCTGGCATTAGAACTCCATGGGAAGCTTGCGTAGCTCTGTCTTTCAGCGGTGGTGGAACACCGTGGCAAAGGTTTCATTTCAAATCTGCTGCTGTCGCATCAATCACAGAGACTGACTCGCTCAAGAGGGCTACTGCCCAGGAGAGACGAATGCTCCATTTCTGATTTCTGCTTGAGGTTCCGCTCTTTCTTTTGGTGTGAGATATAAAAACGTATTACAATATCTTATTGCTATAAAAAAAAATAGGTTTAAATGTCAATTACTGGAGATGGCAAATGTTATACTATTGATAATTGGGGTCATGGCCTACAACTCTCATCCCACCAATTGGTTGCTATGTTTTCATTGCTATATTTTACCACTCCCTCCCTGTACTGCTATTGGACAAATAGTACAACTTTAGCCATGTAGAATTTGAACACCAGATAAAACTATCAGATGTGTACTCTCTCTCTCTCTCTCTCTCTCTCTCTCTCTCTCTCTCACACACACACACACACACACACACACACACACACACACACACAGACACACACACACACACACACACACACACACACACACACACATTGGCAACTGCAATGGTGATGCAAGGCAAGTTTTTCCGAACTATCCCTTTAACTTGTGCTAGTACATCATTCCTAGTGCTAGGGCCACCTTGTCATTGGAGCACGATCCATATGCAGCATGCATGTCTGTGTAGAGGCCCAGGAGCTCCATGGGTGCCAGTGTCCTCAGTAGCAGGATACACAGCCAGTTCCTCTACACCAGCACAAGCATTCTTCTGCAAACATGCTGTCATTTGAACACAATCAGAACACAATGAACAGGGTTGGAATATGTCATTGCATCTCTCTCTCTCTCTTTCTCTCTCTCTCTCTCTCTCTCTCTCTCCTTCTCTCACCCTCAACACTTTCTTCTCTGTTGAGACTGTGAGTTGCAGAAGACTTTAAGTAATAACTTAACGTCTTAACTTGATTATAAGGGAATGTCCTCAGGATGTGTCCAGACAAGGCGAGCACACTACCTTACTACTTAGATGTTGTACCTAGGGCTTAAGTGGAGTCACACAGCTCTGGCATATAAAAACATGCCATACAAAGGAACATAAAGTTATATAAAGTTTGTGAGTTCATGTAGATATAAGCTCTCATTATCAGTATTTTAAATGAGATGTACTGCTTGAATAGGTGCTAATTTGAGATGCTATAATTAAATGTCTATGTATGTGTCTGTGAATGATAAGACTATCCATCTGTAGTTAGAATGATTTCTCTCTCTCTCTCTCTCTCTCTCTGTGTGTGTGTGTGTGTGTGTGTGTGTGTGTGCGTGCATGCGTCATCTGGAAACACCTGGGCATCTCAGACGAGCAAGTAGATGTCACGGGGTGGGGGAAATGCATATAATCTGATTACACACACACACACACACACACACACACACACACACACACACACACACACACACACCTCCATTTCTGCAGAAGCAGACAGATGAGGGATGAGCTGCCTGGATGCCCACCCAGCAACTCAACAGCTCTACCTGGCAGTTGCCATTGGCAGTTCATGCTTTACACTCTCTGTGTTTGTGTGTGTGTGTGTGTTTATGAAATTGTGTGCTGTGTGTGTGTGTGTGTGTGTGTGTGTGTGTGTGTGTGTGTGTGTGTTGGTGTGTATGTGTGTGTGTCTAAGAGTTTCCAATAACCCAACAAATCTTCCTGCTTCCAATGAAAGAAGACGTGTGTGTGTGTGTGAGAGAGAGAGAGAGAGGCATGACAGCCCCATGAAAGAGCCCGTTCATCACATGTAGATCACCCCACTCTCATTTACTCTATCACACTCCACACACACACACACACACACACACACACACACACACACACACACACACACACACACACAAAGGCATTTCACTATATATTGAAGAGGAGATTTTATGTCAATAGGATTTACCTAATTAAATATATTATGCGTACACAGACACACACACACACACACACACACACACACACACACACACACACATATACAGTATAATACATGTGTATATATATACTGTATACACACTGTATTACTATAATATACTATTTATTTATGTTTTCATTTAAGCATACATTTCCCATCCAACCACCTTCAACACATGTAGTTGTCCTGCTAGGAGGTGGAGAGAGAGGAACAGCACCAGTGAGAAGGAGTTCAGAGTTGCGGTCTGGCGCTTCGTTTCAGATTGATGCGTCGTGACAGTGATTGGCGGCGGCGGTGAGCAGCATACCAAACCACCGTTTGACCTTCAGACTGAGCCCGTGTCTTTTAGGAGGGCAAGAGAAGCGCTCAGGAGCGCATCTTAACACGCCACAGAGGCTCTGCAAGAAGGAAGAAAAGCTTGGAGACAAGAGGAGAGATTAAATCTGCCAGCTAATGAAGAAGCCCTGGAGGAGTTTCATCATTTCCCCTGCGCTCAACTTGGTCTTTCCAGACACGCCCTCCAGACACTTCAGAGCTCTTACCAGGGTGGTGCAGCGTGGCATGACAGCCGGGCACCACAGGGCAGAGGTTGACTGACCGCCTCTTGGGCCTTTGTTCTCCTGGCTGAAGATAGATAGATAGATAGATAGATAGATAGATAGATAGATAGATAGATATATAGATAGATAGATAGATAGAGATAGATAGATACTTTATTGATCCCCAAGGGGAAATTAAAAAAGCACATGAACACACGTTTTTTTTTTTTTACTGTAAAGCATTTTGGCCTTTCGTCCACATGAAAACCCAGTTTTTGCCACTGAAAGTGAATATTTAATAAGATATATAAGTGTTTGTGTGGACAGGGGTTTTTGGATTGTGACTTCTCTTTAAAATATTGTCTGCTTGGTCGATATTGCCGTCTGTTTGACTGATCAATTCTTGCAAGCCATCTATGGTTGTTTTAGTGTATCCATGTGGATGGAATTATTGTCAAGAGCATGCATTGTAAAATACCCGTCCTCAACAGAAGTGGAAAGTAACATTATGATACATTGTAGTTCTCTTTATCAGCATCTGTCACAGCAATATCTTATATTTAGAATACGTCCTGCCCTAATTTCCTGCAAAATGGATTTGTTTTTAAAATTTGGAAATGCATAGATGTATTAAGCCATAGATATATACACGTAGATGCCGCATTGTCTTCTCTATTAGTAGCCTGACCAGCCAGACCCACATCGAGATGTAGGGTCTGGGAACTCACCGTAGGCAGGGCTCAATCGAAGAGGTGGGATAAATATCATCTTGTTTTCAAGTAGCAGGATGCGTAACCTTAGCCTGACGACGTCATACTAAATTCTTGTCAGAATATGAGTCTGAAACTGCTCCATTCACCCGCGATTATGGGGCGTGATTCAACCAATACAAGGCGGGGGGGATAGCTCTGCACTCATTGGATAGACCGAAGTTCCCTGCAGAAAAAGGATGTAGGCGGGGCTAAACTTCGGTCTGGCATCCAGGCTAGCGTAACCTTCCCTCTCCATGCAATAGGATAACGCTAAACGAATCATCTTCTTGTTTTCAAATAGCAGGGTGCGTTACTGTCGCAACTTCTGGTCACATGTCAGTCACCATTATGTTAAGCCTGCCCATCGACTCTATACATGCTGTGATTGGCCTGTCCGTTTCTCGGTTTCTCAGCTCCTAAGCTCAATGGAGCGTAGCTAGACTGCCCCGTCAGCCAAATTACATTTGCTGCCGCTAGGGGCGTCTAGATTTCTATAGGCTATTTTATTAGGGGAATATGTCAATGCTGCAGCCATATTGGTAGGTGTGACACTTTTGAGCGGGAGCGGGAATTTTGACCTATGAAGTCCTCAAACTAGGTAGATGAACTGCATGAAGAAAGCAAAAAATGAACACTATTTTCATGGATGAAAATGAATATATTTTTTGAGAACTATTTAAAAAAAAAAAAAAAACACCCAAACTCATTACAATATGTTTTCTGCTTTATTTAAATATTTGACATAATACCAGTTTCATGAAAGAACTATGACTTATGGCAGTTGTGATGGTTTAAAATAGGAGATGAGTCATGACCACTGTTAGATTTGGCCACTTCAAATGTTATCATTTCACTATGCCAAGGTTCCTGACAACCTTGATTCAAATGGACGCATTTAACAGATACATGTAATATGGATGTCGTCAGACAAGTGGAGACCTTCATTTTCAATCTCCAGAAAATTACTTGAGGTGGATTTTTGCAAAACAAATAACAGGCTCCAGGTGGAGGTAGGTTTCAGTGAATATGATCAAGCACATCTTTACCTGCGGCACCTTTCAGTTTCAGAATCTCACTGTTAACTGTTAGCCAGCTCCAAATATGTTTTCTACAACAAGCCTATAAAGACAAAATACAACAATAAAGAGCAAAAACATGCAATTTTACATGTACAAGGCCATTCCCATATGTCCAGAAGGCGCTATGATTTGTATAAAGCCCACGATGTCTGTCTGCCGATAATTTCCACTCAGCAACACCTGTTTCTCCATAGGCCTCCAGTGATTCCATCTATCGCTGCCCTCATCAATACGGCGGCGCAATATTACAATACAGAGTACCACAGGGTATCTATGAATATATCTATGTATTGAGCCATGGTTGTATCTGCATGGAACAGAGCTCCTCTTCATTTTTGTACGTGTGCATGTATTTTTGTGTACCATTCAGCTACATCACCTGTATATAGAAGCAGTAAACAAAGTTTAGAGCTAGAGAGCAGATTTTTTTCTGTTCTCCCTGAAAAGGTTGGCTAGTCTCTCCCTCCCTCCCCCTCTCTCTCTACACCTCCATCCCCCCATCCCCATCAGTGCCCTGCCAAACTCCTCTCGCCAACTCCATTTCCTGCCAGATCAATAAGTCTTTTTTTGACTGCTCCTCACACATTTGGACACTGTTTGTTCCTATTTCAGCCACCACTGGATTAAAATCAACAGACATCGTTTTATCTTGTTAGCTGTTTTGGTTTGCTCTATGCCACTCTCGTGCTTTTTTTCACCGTTGAAAAGGCCTGTAAGCTTTGCCTAAAGCGCCGCAATAGAACACTTTGCCATGCATCTCCGGTTCCCACACTCTGTGATGGAAAGCTGAATGAATTTTGTGTCATCTTTGTTAACAAATCATATCATCACAGGAACAAAGTCACTGTTTTTGAATCCAGGAAGAGGCTCCCCACGGCGTACCCATAGAGTGCTGAGATGCCTTTTGATTTGTGTAAAGTGTAATCCCAGCCCCACACACTCTCTATCTCATCTCACACACACACACACACACACACACACTGTGTGAGTGCATAGTATGAGAACATCATATTCCGAATATTCTTTCAGAAACTCTATCTATCTATATATCTATCTATCTAATTCCCTTTCTATTGAAGACACGCTAACATACTGTATGATGTTATACAACTAGTATACAACACATAGGCTAGTAGGTGTGTGTGTGTGTGTGTGTGTGTGTGTGTGTGTGTGTACTGTACTGCATATCATAAGAGAGAGAATCTTCCTACAGAGAACCAGAAAAGCAGGTGCCTGATTTGTTTGAAGGCGAAAGAGGAGAAGCATTGACAGACACTATTTGACTTTCAGATGTAACATGACCGGCGTGCATACGTGTTTGAATGTGTGTGTGTGTGTGTGTGTGTGTGTGTGTGTGTGTGTGTGTGTGTTTGTGTGTGTATGTGTGTGTAAGTAAGTAAGTAAGTAAGTCATTTATTTATATAGCGCATTATATATACAGTATATATATATATATATATATATATATAGCGTATTATTTATATAGCGCATTATATGGCGCATTTAACGTGCACTGAGTGCAACCCAAAGCGCTTCCCAAACGGAAGTCAGCTGCCTGCTGTCTCGCTGCCTTTGGCTGCCTAGCGAGTCACTTGCTGTAGCAGGCAACAAGGTAGCAGCAACAAACTTTGTTTCGGACAGCCTAGCAAGATAGCAAGATAGCGGAGCTCTGTTCTAGAATCTTTGATAGCAACACAGAACGTCTTTGCCATGATACGGACAGCAGTGCTTAGATGTGTTAGCGTAAATTGCTATTAGCATGCTAAGTATTGCAAATGAATGAGCTTGCAATAGCCACTGCCGTGTAAATACCTGACTATTCCTGGAAATGCTTTAAAAACCTGACCATCCAACGCAGTTCATTTCTTACGACTGTGTTACAGCGATGTGGAGTCGAAATTTGAAGTATAAACATACTTTAGACGTGTAAACAGACCTACCATGATTTCTGAAAGCTAAATACAAGGAGGTGAATGGACGCATTTTGTCGGTCACTGACACCATGGTTTGATAGAACTTTGGACGTTGAAGGCAGCATGAAGGATGCATCTATTCTGCATTCACAATTGGGCGAAACAAAGGTATCTATAAGGCAGCATGTTTGATTGGGACATGCCACAGTGCCTCGCTCCCCTGTAAGATATCTTAAAAAGCAGCATTTTTTCCTGTTTCGGACACAGCCTAGGTGTCTCTTGCCAATCCCTCTCTCTCCATCCTCCTCCTCTGTCTTCTCTCTCTGTCTTATTCTCCCTCTCTCCCTCTCTCTTTCCCTCCTCATCCTTATTCACTATTCTGTTCATCCTCCTCATCAGCACTGGGACTCCTGAAGCCTAGAGTAAATCAACAACATTAGGGCCCGGAGGGTCTCGTTGCCCAGTGCATTGTGCCTCACGGCGGCCTGCTGTCATCCGTGCCGAACCTGGGCCTGACTCACGCCAGAGTTGGAGCGGATGTACACCACGGAGATTAGCATGACAAAGCCAGTAGAATGCACATCATGCAAACAGAGGATGAGTGCAAACTAAGTCCCGCGCTGTAATCCTGTCTTTTTTCTTTTCATCTCTTAGCCTCATTCTCCTTTCTTCCATTTCTCTCTCTCTCTCTTTCTGCCTCATCTTTGATTCTTTGTCTCTCACTCTCTCTCCTTCCTGCTCTCTCTCTCTCTCTCTCTCTGCTTTGTCATGCTGTAAAAAGTGAACTATGAAGCCAGCTGTACAGCTTGAGCATGAGGGGATTGGGAAGGGAAATATGTTTCTGAATGCTACTCCCCTCACTGCTGTTGTTCTGTTCCTCTCTCTCTCTCTCTCTCTGTCTCCCACAGGTCTGTTTGTTTTTTTGCGCTCTCTACTTCCTCTTGTCGCTCCCTCCCCCCCTCTCTCTCTCCCTCTCTCCATCTCTATGCTGTCATGGAGGAGGAGATGGAGAAAGAGAGAATATGTCTGTGGATGTTGCTCCACTTGCTACTGACTGGCCAACCGCCTGAGGGAATCTTGCCAATTGGTTTAGGGAAGCAGCTTAAATCACCACTCTAAACGAGCGCCTGCACTTGCTCTGCCTCAGCCAAATGCCACCTTCTGTCTCCGCAGGGTCAGCTCGCATTTCACATTACTGTCAACTTGGGATTTCACGCTCTAGCCACCTACTTACACTTCAAATATATCTGCTCAGCTTATTTATAGATTTATTCATTTATTTGTTTATTTTTTAGTGTTGTGCTGGTTTGTCTAAATATAAACACCTTACGTGTAGGACAACTCACACAGACATTGCATATCCACTTTACACACCAGATAGACATAATAAAAAGACTTGTTGTTTAACTTGTTAATGTAAATTAATGTTTTACATTATTTAACAATGCTGTGGAAGACTTTTCCCTGTGAAACATCCTGCCAGCCACTGCATTCTAAATGTGTCAGGTTTAATTAAAAGAGTGTATAATAAAGATTTGGTTCTTTATTCTGTAGAGAAGTTCACTATGCCTTTAGCAAAGCACTCAGTTTCTCAATTTTGGGTGTGTGTCACCTTATTAGTCAGTTTTGAAATTACTGAGATTTGATTGGCTTTGAATTCAGCCTTTAGGTGTTAGTATACAGTAGGTCTTTAGTAATGTTACCATTTTATATCATCAGTCAGCCAGTCAATATACGTAGCTAGCCAAAGTAGTGCTGAAGATTTCAATTGCCGCCACTGCTGCCAATTACCTTTAGTTGCATTGTCTGGTAGTGCAGGGAGGAATCAAGAGACGGTGTCATTCAAACATATTGATGCTGGATTGGTTTTCTATCAGTTGTATGGTCTATAGTAACTACACAGTAACAGCGTGTAAACTTGCTTGTCTTGTCTGTTTATGCCACCCCTTCTCTCTCACACACAAACTCTCTCTCTTTCTCTCTCTCTCTCACACACACACACACACACACACACACACACAAACACACACTCATACACAAACACATGCCTCCACTCATATCCTCACACACAAACACACACTTTCAAACCAACCAACACATACCTCCACTCACAATCTTTCTCTTTCTGTCTTACACACACACACACACACACACACACACACACACACACACACACACACACTCATACACAAACACATGCCTCCACTCATATCCTCACACACAAACACATACCTCCACTCACAATCTTTCTCTTTCTTTCTTACACACACACACACACACACACACACACACACACACACACACACACACACACACACACACACACACACACACACACACACACACACACACAGACTTCCCCTAGACGCAGAGGTCTGGCAGGTACGGTGCGTCTTTGTCACGCGTGAGTGGGAGCCATTTCAAAGCCCATCTGGGGATCGTAGAGAGAACTCAAGCAGAACAAAAGAGAGAAGTCACCCTTGCTTTTCCCCACAGAGAAGAGAGAGAGAGAGTCATAATGAAGAGGAGGGGTGGAAAGGGATGGAGAGAGATATAGACCGAGAATAAGAGAGAGAGAAAGAGAGAGACAGAGGAGGATGTAAAATAATTGGGAGAGCTGGAAAGCAACAGAGAGATAGAGCGGCAGAAAAGAGGATGGTGAAGAGACAGAGAGCTATGCAGAGTGATGGGGGGAATACTCTCTCTGATGGATGCACAGACAGACAGAGAGAGAGAGAGAGAGAGAGAGAGAGAGCTTTGCATGTGTGGATGGTGCCGCACAAGGAACTGATCTGAAACCTGTCTGCCCTCATTCAAATATGACTGGGGATAAGAAAAGCTGATGAGACTCAGAGCAGGTAGAGTAAGTCCAGTAAATGTACCTCCCCTCCACCCTCACCATTCTCACTCCCACAACCCCCACCCCAAGACTGTCTATTATAAAAGGACAATTTTCTCCTCACAGTTAAACAAATCTGCTCGCCGAGATAACGAAAGCACATCATTCAAGTGCTTTTAGCTGTTCTCTCTCTCTCTCTCTTCCTCTCTCTTTCCCTCTCTGCCCCCACCCCTTCTTTCTCTACCAATTTGTCGGTTTCTGTGTTTGCGTGCTCAGTTCTGTCACTCACTCATTTGAGTTTCCTCTGAGGAATGTTGTCTTTGTTTTTCATATGAAATAATTCATGTTTTATCATAACAGATGCCCACATCATGCCTTCCTCAGATGAGTCCCCAGTACTGGGAAACAATACATCAATTATTTTAAAGAAGACGCATATGGAAATCCATTTTTATTACTTTTCGCCAATACTATGCAAAAAAAAGTCCATCAAACGACATGAAAGTCGGAATGGTTTGTCACAGCTAGATACTGTCACCTGCCGCAAACTCAGAAGCAGATGACC
>NC_085016.1:28806122-28811122 GCF_963854185.1 Sardina pilchardus | reverse complement strand
GGAAAGAACAACACATGCATATTTATCTAAACAGCAACAACCTAAATAAATAACTATGAGAGTGTGTTATATAAATGTAGCCATGGCGATAATGGAGAGGAAGTGTGAGCTGCCAGAGATGTCAGCGTTATCACACCAATTTGCAATCAGCGCGTTTCCTGTTGATCCTGCTGCTGCACATTTCCTCTTGATCAGATAGGCCGTCTCTCCCTGGCAGCCCGCATCGCCGCTCATTACCAGCTGAAATGGATAGCTGCACCACGCCACTCCGCACCGGACCGGACCCACATCAAAAACAAGCCCCCTTGTGTTCAGCATCAGGTTTCTTGGCAGCAGGAAAAGATCATCATCTTTGAAACGCTGGAATTTTCAAAAAAGCCTAGACGCAAACAAATCCTGTGATGTCCAAGACTAGCCTGATACCAGGTCGCCTCTCAAATATCAGAGATTGAGAAGGGCTCGGAGAGTTTTCCACTCACTTCTGGGGAGTGTAACTGTGGTGTTTCAACACAGTAAATGAGATGTCACTTTAATAGTATTTTAGTTGTTACCTCTGCCAAGGTTATGTTTTCATCGGGGTTTGTTTGTTTGTTTGTATGTTTGTCTGTTTGTTAGCACAATAAACTCAAAAAGTAATGGATGGATTTCAATGAAATTTTCATACTATACGGTCCCACCACCTACAATTCTACACACGCACACACACACACACGCGCAGTGAGTGTCAGGCCCAACTGTCAGGCCCCTTGCACTGTGAGGACCTGAAGTGACGTTTTTTTCATGCGTCCCCAGTTCCGCGAATCAGAAGAAGAAGAAGAAGAGACTTCGTGAGGAGTAAAGGAGACAATGTAGCATGTCCACGGTATATTGCCCTGTATTAAGGTGGAAAAAGCAACTGTTGGACCTTTGGGTAAGTTAATTTTCAGCGTTGTTGGTGTAGTTAGGCTAATGGTGGCTAGCGTTTTAATATACGGGACAATATACCGTGGACATGCAACATTCTTGTGGATAAAGTCAATTCCTGTTCTTTTGCACGAAGAAAACGTGTCACGTTAACTTCCCTTTACTCCTCACAAACTCTCGTCTTCTTCTTCTTCTTCTGATTAATGGCGGATTATCTCCACAGTTTGATAAAGACGAGCATAACGTTACTATTTTTCTGTGACTAAACGCTTTCTGATCAAAATGGACATAAACACATAGAGCAGGTTAAAATAGCGGTTAATGTTTAAATCGGTTGCTTGACAAGTGAGGACCATGAACAATTTTTACCTGCCAATTATGAGCTTTATTTCATAAAGGCTCATGAATGGTGTTTTACTTTTATTGCTGCAGCGTCATCTGGGCCGCATGTGGACCAGATCTGGGCCGCCAATTGAATAGGCCTGTCATAGGGTAACGTTAGGTAAGGGTAAGATTATTTCTTGTGTTTGTTTGTACAGCAGTCAAAAGGAATGGAACTCGCACACCACTATAGCCGATGCACAAAGTCATTTTTTATTGCATGAAAAAAGTGCTACTCAAAAAGTTAAGTGCGTGCAAAACGTTTTCGGTCCTATTCAGACCATCCTCATTGCGAGTACGAGGCACTGAGGATGGTCTGAATAGGACCAAAAACGTTTTGCAGGACTGGATTCACTGGCGCGACACCCTTCCTGTTACTGAAAAACACTATAACTGAAAAATGTCGACACTGACGAATGTAATACACTTTGCTAATTTGTGCTACGTTGTTATAAAAATAAAATGTAGACACTGACTAAAAGATGCACTTGCTAAAAAGTACTTCCTCGTTTGGGGCTGATGTAGTCATGTGACAGCACGTGACTACGCTTGCTTTCCGGTCCTTACAGTGCAGGGGGCCTGACAGTGCAGCCGCAGCAGGACGGTCATGAAGCAGTCTGATACAAGTTAGCCGATAGCCTAAATATTTCAATAGTCTGCTCAAACCCATGCTGGATGATGGCCGGGTGCTAATAAAGATGTTCTGTTAGCCAATAAACAATGCGGAATTCAGCTCTGAACATTTGTTTATATAACAAAAAATAGTGATACACAGACTCCCGTTAGAAAGTGAAAACGTTTTTCCCCCACTGTGAAATGGTGGGAAATTGCACATTTTAACGCTGTAATGTAAAAAAAAATCTCCGGGGGGCACCCCCTGGACCGCCCCCCTAACTCATTGAATGCCGCATTGTTTTTGGAAGCTATGTCCCAGAGTGCCGGCAAGCTAGATCGTTTTTGACTATTTTTGTAGAGCCACAGCGTATTCTATGTTATAGTTATGGACATACAGTATACTATGGCTCATTTGAAAGGTAAGACTCTGAGCTCTCAGTGGGTGTAAACCGTTTATCTCTACGTGTCTCCGTTCCTGAGAAATCTCAAGCTAAACAGTGGCTAGTTTTCATCAAAATCCCCGTTGTTCCTCTAGAAACGGAGATATAAGCCACTTAAGACAGACGTATATTTCCGGATTGTAGGATTTCATGAGTTTTTAATCGTCATCTACTTCAGTTCTCTTCATGATAGACTTCCAAAAATCAAACATAAGGTGAGTTAGAGTGTCTGGTTTCGTAATTTAAAAAAAAAGCGAAAAACGCAATATTGCGTTGTTGGCACTGTACGCATGGGAGCTAAAAACGCAATATTACGTTGTTGGCACTCAATGAGTTAATATTATTTTTTTGACACAAAATAGTCATCATTGAATGCCTAACCGCTGAATGCATGGTCCGCCACAGGGATGAGTATATATGAATATCAAGTACAATACAGCATGTCTCCATACATACAATGCAATATGATTGAGTGAGTGTGTGTCTGTGCATGTGCATGTGTGTGTGAGAGAGAGATTAATTGCTCTCCTCTCACCTCTCCTGCACTCCCTTATTAGGTCTGTTGATCTTGACAACAGGGTTTTACGGGATTTAAAACGGCAGTAGCCGACTCTCCATCTGATGTGGCCCTGATGTGGCCCAGAGCCCAGTGGATGGACTCGTCCACTGAGCTGTTTGGGAAGTGCAGTGATTTCCTGAGAGGGCTGATTACAGGACTACTGTTCTGAGATGGGCTTGGGAAGAGAAGGGAATAATAGAGATGATCCATTTGTTGATAACAGATAACAGTTTCTCTCACAGGCCAATTGTGTGTGTGGGTGCGTGTGTGTGTGTGTGTGAGAGAGAGAGAGAGAGAGTGTGTGTGTGAGAGAGCCTGTGTGGGAGAGTCATGTGGAGGAGAGTGGTGATGGACGGTCAGCAGGTGGTCAGTGCTGAGACTGCCTCCCTCTCTTACTGCTGCTCTGAAACACAGCTGGAGCTGACAAAATTATCTTACCCTCTTCCCTCCCTCTCTATCTACCTCTTTTTTCTCTCTTTCCTCACTCTCTCATCCTGTATGTGCCTCCATCTCTCTTTCCCTCCATCTCTCTTTCCCCTCTATCTCTCTGTATCTTTCTCTATCTCCCTCTTTCCTCTCTGTCTAGCCCTCTATCTGCCTCTCTTTCCCCCATCTGTTCTTACCTACCTCTCTGTTCTTGTTTTTCTCTTTGTGTGTGTGCTTAAGCTGGCTTTGTACAAGTAGAGACACAGGAATGTTTCACACAGAGAGAAACTCAAAGGAGAGAGCATACTGTAGGCAGCTTTTCTATTACGGTTTTCCTCAATTGCTTTGACCTGCTTACAGCGACTGAGATCCACTTGGTCTATGTGAACACCTTCTTTGCACGGCAGAAGTCATTGCTTGTAAATGTGTGTTCACATGTTTTCATCGGCTTCACACATTTCTCACACCCTTTTACAAAACAGTTAACACAGATGTCATTCAAAGACCCCAAACTCTGTTTCTTTTTTTTTTGTTGTTGTTGTTCCATGTGCTAAACAAAAAGAAAACGTCTATTGACAGGTGGTAGACATTCCTTGCATATGTTTTGAATACACTTGTGTGAACCTTTGCACAATTCTTCAGCAATCGTTCATTATCCACCAGAGATACCATGTCTGTTATGTGTTGCTACTGTACACGTAATTATAGACATGCTGAGAAAGTACTATATTACCTGTCTGGTGAAGAAAACAGCACAAAAGCTGACAAGTCCAGGTGTTTACTGTAGGTCTGTTTTAATGAAAACATTTGTAGTTCAATGAAATGTGTCTTGTTTAGGTGATGTACCTGTAGGTCTTATAGGAGTTTTTCCTCAGTCGCGTTCTCAGATCAGAATACAAATTCTCAGAACTATTAGTTCAGCCTCCACAACATGTAGTTATTTGTGCACACCATAGTAGCAATTTATCATTGCACTCTCTCATTACCATTTGCTTATGTCATGTACTGTAAGTCAATCACACAAGAACTATCTGGCATGTCGCGTTCACTTCAAAGCACCAACTTTCGTTCAGTAAAACAAGTGACGTCCTGCCAAGATTCTTGATTAGTTTACTGGGTTCCGTTGCTGGAGAATGATGTTCCTGCCTGCCAGCCAGTAGTTGTGACATGCCGTGTAAAGTATGAATTGGCCTCATCCACATCACATGCAATATCCTCTCTTGCTATGCACCAAGTAAGGGATAATCAACGACGCGCCGTGCGTTTTATAGGACAAAAATGCACGTTCGAAGTGGTAATAAGGTCCCGACGCCACAGGCATCATTTTCCTATAAAACGTGATATTTGCAACGGCATCGAACGCGATTCAGCCAATCACAATCAAGGACCGGAACTATCCATTTTAGAAGGGAAAGATCTTCTTGTATGCCTTACCCAACCTTGGCATTCCTCTGCACCTATTTCTCAGCAGCAGTAGTCATTGCATTCTTCCTCTACCAGCAGAGAATTGACCCTTCCAGAGCCACGCCCTAAAACCGCCACAGGCCAATCGTGGCTTAGCAACCCGTAACTAGGCAAGCAAGGCCTGGCAAGCTTTCGAGTTTTTGCCATGTTAACCTATGGAGACTGCATAGCCAGTGGGCCATTAAGGGCATTTATTTGGATGTGTGGTGCCC
>NC_085016.1:28796122-28798622 GCF_963854185.1 Sardina pilchardus | reverse complement strand
TAACAAGACCATAGTGTTGCAATGAAGCATGTGCTGCCCAATCTAGTGCCAGATTCCAAATTCACATGTGGTATGTGTGAGCTGAGTTTATATTGTGTGTGTGAGAGCATGTGTGAGTTATGTATGTGTGTGAGGGAGAATGTGTGTGCATATTTAAGCGCGTCTGTGTATGTGTGAGTGTGTGTAAGCATATACTGTACATATGCATGTGTCTGAGAGTAGATGAGTCTTCCTGTAATCTACTCTCTGGTGCTAACTTTGTCCTGCTCTTCTGCTCTCTGGTGAGACGCACAAAAGAGTAAGACCCCCTCCCCTCTCTCTTTCTGTGTGGGTGTGTGTGTTCACATTCTATTAATCCCATTTTGCAAACACTGGCCTAAACCTGGCCTTAACCTAGAAGGGAGCGAGGTGTAATTCTCTCTCCATTAAAATCTTAATATTATTGTGTTGAAATATGTTTGTTATGGCAACACTGCTTTCAGTGAGTCAAGCCAATACATTTATTCATTCTTCTTGGATTTTTTGTTTTATTTTATTTTACTAGGTGAGTACCATTGAGATTTTACATCTCTTTTTCAAGGGAGCTCCTTTGAACTGAAATGGAAATGAATGAGAGAGTGAGTGAGTGAGAGAAGGGATGAGAAAGAAGTCAAATGTTGGCCAAATGGCTATGTCTCCTTTCTATCAGATAATAGAAATGCTGGCCTGTCTGGGTCATCAGAGGAGGACATGATGGACGAATAGTCTTTCTAAAAGATGCTCTTTTAAAGGAGCCATGTGCAGAACTCAAGCTGTGTTGGGTGAACCAGGATGTTCTCAACGACACTCTTTCATTGACATTGGCACGGTGTCCACTCAAGGCCTTTTCAGGCACAGGGCCGGATGTACTGTACTAACGTTTTTGGGCCCATTCCAGGCGTAACATGCACGTAAAAACATGGGGAGGTATGTACAAACAGGCGCAGAAAAGCTCAGACTGGCTGCCGTGGGAGCTGAGAATGGCTACAGTATTTGCGCTTTTCCATGTCATGCATTCCTGGGCTGTTCAGCTGAAAGTGGGTGTATCGCACAAGCACAGGAGAGGTGAAGTGCTAATAGTGATTGATTAAGTATTCCGCCATATATATGACAACAGCACACGTCTATTTTGCGTTGAAAAATTTCCGCCTTCTAAAAGCAGGTGTAATCCAAATTGCGTCTATCAGAGAAACTTTCAGACAGTTGAATCAGTATTCAGAGCATCAAAGCAACCTTAACTTTTGTTTGCCTCTCTTAAATCGTATTTCTCTTTCACCACATAGCCTACACTTCCCAATCTGTTAGACTAGGTATTAAGTCATATCCCTAGTCTACACACAGTAAATAGTTCAAGTATTTTTTTTAAGTGGATTAGTAGAACTACTAGGCCTACTCGTTGACATGTTGTATCATATATGATCGCTAAACTTTGATTCTTTCTAATGTTGCAATATTCAACTGTGCTTGTGGTTCAGCTCTGCACATTGAAAATAAATAAAGCAAGCACACGGCAGTTTCCTTTTACTTTTTTAATCGCCTCACAGACGTTTTGGGCTTTACCCTTCTTCAGTGAGATATGGCGATTACGATTGAAGAAGGGTAAAGCCCGAAACGTCTGTGAGGCGATTAAAAAAGTAAAAGGAAACTGCCGTGTGCTTGCTTTATTTATTTTCAATGTTTATGATTTAGTATCAAGTAAGTTTAAGCACCCAGTTCGAAGTACTAAGGTGTTGAGCGCGCTTCTTTATTTATTCAGCTCTGCACATGCAATTGGCGTTGTACAGGGGGCAGGGTCGGCAATGATGAACACTGTTAACGTAATGAAGTGACAGCTTAGTAAATTCCACGCAATATAGCACAGCGTTTGCATTCTGCGAAAACAAAAACTCGGTATTGTCGCCCACAGTGTGGTACCGTATTATGAGAGATGTGGATGCATTTCACACACATTTGCACTATGAATATCTCCACTGGTTAAAACTCCTGTTGCTGTTCTGTTCACAGTTGTGAAAAAGGGAACTCACAATCAAATAATGTATGTAGGCCTATATACTGTAGTTCCAAATGAGAATGCCATTTGCCGTTTATGACTTGTAAAAGTAATAGAGGCACATACAGGCATACAGTATACACGCAAATGCCACAAACCACACCCCCCATCCCCCTGTCCCCCTGTTTGTCCCCTGACAGGGAGAGAGAGCGCATTTAAAATCTTCACCGAGTGTGTCGTTGCCTAGCAACACTCCCTCACTTATATGTTTATGCGAAGCAAAGAAGGACAAAGATGGAGGAGGAGAAAGAGGGAGACGGAAGTTACCTTAAATAGATCTGGAGGCCTGGCGTCTCCACAATGTACAGAGAAAGAGAGAGAAAGATAGAGCAAGAGGGATAGACAGCAAAATAATAAGTAAGTAAGTAGGTGTGTGTGTGTGTGTGTGTGTGTGTGTGTGTGTGTGTGTGTGTGTGTGTGTGGTGTGTGTGT